>NW_004797926.1:17913-22538 GCF_000002075.1 Aplysia californica | reverse complement strand
TCTCTCTCTCTCTCTCTCTCTCTCTCTCTCTCTTCCTCCCTCCCCTCCCCCCTCTCTCTCCCTTCCCGGCATGTTCCGCCTGTGAAATTACGATATGTTACGGGTGTGGAGTCCTTGTGTTGGCGTGTTCGTTTATGAGTTACTTTTTTCTATTTCTTCACCTCCCACAAAAATGACTCAGCTGATATCATATTGGACTCTATAGAAAAGGATGTGCTGGTCAGAATCCCAAACGGGGGCGTTCTGAATGTAGATCGTTTTGGGAGGTCTTAATGGCTCTTCACCTATTTGGCCCAGACCTATCTGAGATAGACGTTAAATTGTGCAGTCCCCCCTGTTAAATAAATAACCCTGTGCAGTTGAAAGAGTCTTTAAACCTACACAAGCTGGCGGTTGGTGGGTGTTCTGGTGTGGTGTGCTCCGTTTTTCCTTTCAAACGACTATCGACCTTATTGTCTCCCCACCTTCTTTTCTGTGCATGTTGCTCTGTAGCATCACATCTAATCTTTGTCACTTAAATGGCTTAATTGTATTGTAAGTGCCATAAATCTCCTACGAACACTAAAAACGAAGGCTCTCCACTTAATTGGCTTTGTCCTGCCAGAGATGGACGTTAAATTGTGCTTCCTCGCCTCTTTTACAATCGTATGGAGTTGAAAACGCTGCTAAACCTATAGAATGAATGCTTATGTCAGTCTCTCTCACTCTCTCTCTCTCTCTTTCTCTCGTTGTTCAGGTACGGCAAGATCCAGAGCGTGAAACTCCAGCCAGCTAAAGAGAATGACGCGGGCAGTACGGCCACGGTGGCCTTTAACGACATCCGGTCGGCAGCCAAGGCGCACCATGCCAAGAACAGCCTGGGGGAGGTCACCCTGAGGACGGACTACTGGGAAGGCTCCAGCGGCACCGCCGTGCTCGCCAACCCGCCCGGTACGCCGTCCGGCGCCGCCAACAGCGGGCGCGCTACCAGCTACACCAGCGCCACAGCCGCCTCCTCTCGCCCAGTGTCCACGTTCTCCAGTTGGAATAAAGGGTGAGTTAGTCTGCTCTGTGTCTATGTGTGTGTGTCTGTCTGTCTGTCTGTCTGTCTGTCTGTCTGTCTGTCTGTCTGTCTGTCTGTCTGCATTGACCACATGTGTGTTGATGGATCCTAGTAAAACTGTTGGGCACTGCTGTCGATGATGACCCTCTAAAGATGCCTTGTTGACTTTTTTGCCCCCCCCTAATCTTCATGCCCCGTTTTAAACGTGTCTGTCCATCCACATTATCTAACATGCCTCTCTCACCAACAGCCACCCCCCGCCCTCCCCTTTTGCTCCCCATAATGGGTTGGTTAACTCGATGGAGTCACATGTTAAAAACATAAAGCGGTTGTTTTTTGGGGGGCGGTGGAGAGGGGGAGATGGAAAAGATGTCTTTGTGGTGGCTGGTGTTGTTGGAGGGGTTAGGAGGAGATCATTGAAGACTTTGCAAGTGTTTCGTTTCAGTCGTGTTTTGTAATATTAGGGTCTTTTAAAACATCTCATGGGTTCCCTGACCCTGGCCACTGATGACACTGCTTTTTCTAGGGAGGTTTGGGGGTGGGGGGTGGCCAATGATGTCACATTGCCATAGGCTTTGTGCCCTCCAGCAGGTGCAGTTGTTACTTCCTCTGAGAGGTTGGGGACTTACAGTTGGCAGATTGGTATTGGAAGAGACATAACGCTTGGTCATTGTTATCATAAAGCACCCAACACCCCCTCCCTCCACAACCACCATTCCCCTGTTGCCTTTTCCTTTCTACTAACACTCTTTTGTACATTATAGGGGAAAGGGGGGACTGGGGCGTGTGAATTGATTTTGATTCTCCAGTATGTTCGATGATAATCAAATGAGGGTTGCAAAAGTGGTAAGAGGAGTTGAATTTGTCGTCAATACTTGTTTTTACTACATATTATCTCCAAAGTAGGTACGGTTGCGGGTCATATTGATTCATCTGATCAGCATTCGCTCTCAGGTCGAAAAAAAAAGCCCCAAAACAAAACCGAAAAACCATAACGAAAAAAAACAAGAAAACTTCCAAGAATAATTGTGGAAAGTGGAAAAAGAATATTTGTAATGAGAAAAAAAACTGCATCTGAGATTTTATTTGGAGAGTGGGAAGGGCATTTTCTGTCTTGTGACAGAAATATCGATAAAATTTAGGTAGGTGCTCTATGGTAGGATAACTTGATCGCGAGTCTGCTCTTGTGTTTAGACTTCAAGCGACATTAAAAGGGAAAAGACTTGCTTCACACAGAAAGCATTTCAGTTTGATTGCACAGTATTTATCATTTGACTTTTTTTTTCCTTTTCTTTTCTTTTTTTAACAATCAGTTTCTCTCAAGGCATAATACTGCGCTTTATGTTTTATTTTTAAAATCTTTTCTATTCCTGTACTAACACTTATTAATCCCAACCCACATTTTAAGATGGTCTGAGAAGTATTTTGTTTGCCATGCTCACAGTCTTGTTTCTCTCTCTCTCTCTCGGTACTTGCACCCACCTCACTCTTTAAGTTCCTAAGAAAACAAGCAGCTGCCTATTGCTGTATTTATATAGGCTTTCGATTTCTTTTGGATTATCGATTTTTTTGGACATGCCCCTATCTTGGAAAAGTGATTGAACGGGAACTGATTTTTTTTCTTTGGTTCATTTTGTGGATTCTATACACTGTACACTCGGTCGGTGCGTGCCTCCACTAGTGTTTTGCTCTTGTGTGTGGATACTTGGTGTTTTGTTATTGGATGGTTTATTTTTATTATCATCATTATTAAAACGTTTTTGGTATGAGTTGTGTGACGTCTTGTGTGGATTACTCTCTCTGGGTTCTGTGGAGTGGATATCGTTACGAGAAGTGTGCGCTATGTAAGGACTTATGACATTGCTGCTGGCAGAAAGTTGCGAGACCTACAACAGCAAAGACTGCCTCTTTCTTAAGACAAGTGTACCGCCCAAAGTGTCAAGAAGTCAGGACTATATCTTCTGAAGTTTTCCCCCTTCCCCATCTCCCTTTGACGGGTCGCCATCTTCCTGCTGTTTGGAATATCTCCAGCTGCGAACTGCTGTGGCTGCAAGGACTGCAGACTTTCTTTCCCTAGGAGTATCTAGCAAGAGCAAGCTACAAGCCAGTGGAATATATTATCTTTTTTGTATTGCATACGCTCGCAACCTCCACCCATACTGGAGTAATACCACGATGCCCTCTTTGGAGTATTTTACAGAATCCTGAAAACGGCGGCATTCGACTTTTGGAATATGTGTTCATTTTGAAGAGTTGGGCGGCCGCTCACCTGCAAATTGGATGTATTATAGTGATACGCGCACACACACACTCCCTTGCATTTGGAGTAGTCTATTGGAGTAGTAGCTGCCCTGTCCTGATATTTTGGAGTACTTACTGCTGGCTGTTGGTTCTGAGATTTAAGAAGAGGAAGTTCGGTGTAAAAGTCAGATATTGACTGACGAGTGATTCGTATTTCTAATAACATGTTGCTGGTAGTTTGACAGAGCCCCACTGAGTGTCTTTTTCCTTAACCACACCTTTTCACCCAGCCCCTCTGCTACCCCCCGCTTTTTCTTTTCTTTTTTTTTTTTCTAAATCTCTCATATGTTGACTATTATTTATGCATTGGTGTTGAATTCTCTAGATTTAGGAAGATGTTTTAGTTTGTGGCCTATATGCACTGCTGTTTAAAAAAAATATTTTTAGAATACTCTACCAGTTTTAAAAACCCCCAACTTTTTTCTTTCCCCACCATAGTTCGATTGCGAACAACAGCAGAAAAATGCTGAGCACATCATGACCGTTTATGTAGGTGTATATTTTTTTTTCCTCATGTGGGAAGAAACAAGCAGACAGACAATCAAGGAACAAAACAAAACAAATCCACCCCCCAAAAACAACCGAAGCTCAACAAACAGGGACGAGCTGGGGCCGCCGGGTGTTGATGGATTATTCCTTTAATTTACAAATCATCGAATTGTAGATCACTTGCGTTTGAGGAATCATGCGGGAGATGTCCCACTTTTGAGAGAGCTCGGACACACTTGAGCAGTACGACCCATTGTCAGGTTCACTGGGAGAACAGTGTTGTGTACCGTCCTCTGACTGAAGGGGCCGCCCTTTTGTTGTTTATTCGTTGTTTTTCATTTGTCCCTGTTTCTTGTTTTGCATTTTTTTTCTAAGCACTCTGCTACCATTGTTATGTGTCACTGTATTTCATTCGTTTACATCCTTGTTTTGTTTTGAATGTTTAACAATGTACCTTTTTTTTCTCTTTTCCTTAGAAAAAAATTAGCACCCCGTGACAAGTGTAACGGTAATGTGTCCGTTTGCTTCGTGTTGCAATGCCTGTTGAAAGACTTAGTATTGATTTCTAGCTGAAATGTGTGCAACAGATGTGGGGTTTATTCTACACGTGTCTATATTTTAATCGATACCTGTGCTCATAAATAAAGAAAGGGGGACGATGGTGTGATAGGAAAACAAGTTTGCACGGTGCTGGGTTATTTGGTCACGTGAGATGGTGGTGATGGTTAGGGGGTGGAGAGAGGGAGGGAGGGAGAGAGAGAAAGAGAGAGAAAGGGGGGTGATGGAGGTGAGG
>NW_004797926.1:11702-16514 GCF_000002075.1 Aplysia californica | reverse complement strand
GGAGTTAGTGTATGTTTTATAGAGTTAATGGTGCATGGACGGACTTGAAGGCTTTCATTTCTCTCGTATGAACGTCATTTCAACCACCAGTACTGCCTGAAACTGCTGAAACCGTGTGTCTTATTGACGGGTGTGAGAGAAATATTTGAAATAGGGAGACAAGATATTTTGATATAGAAAAAAAAAATGATAATAAGCGCCACCAAAGACGCATACGGTGACCTCTCTAGACCAGCGCCCCCCCCCCTCTTTGTCATCCCGAGAGCCTAAATTGTAATTCATTGCCTAGCATTATAGACACGTGACCTAAATAAGCGCAACCGGAGCACCGGAGCTCTCCCCAATACTCCCTACTGTTATATCGAACGACGAGGTGTTTACGTGCATAGTGCATAATAACTGCTGTTCGTGAACCCCACGTAGTCTATGTATAGATAGATCGAGAGCTCTGGGGTTCCGGGAGCGTTCGCCATACTTGCGTCCTACTTAGCATTGACTACACGCCCGGGCCTGTGTGTTGTCGTCTCTGCTGACTGCTGACACGGGACGGGCCAAGTTGCTCGTAAACATGGTTTTTTTTGGTTTGTTTTGAAAATGGGTTCTCGTTATTGGGGTCTGTCTGTGTTAGTGACTGGGGGGGGGTGTACTTGAATCTCAACCAGTCTACGCCTGTTCTTGTTTCTGATGGCGTTTGTGTTCATCTTTGGAGGTTGTTGAAGGGCGCCACTGGTTGATCTTACGTTTCTTGTCTTTGTGTTTTCGTCTGTCTTGCTTTTTTTCACTGTTTTAAATTGCTCATTCTTTCCTGTCGAATGAATCAATCCCGGAAAATGCTGTTTTGAGAAAATCGAAGGAAAAGTTTTTGCCCCCTTTTCAGTTTCTTTTAAAGACAAGGAGAGTTTTCTCCAGATCTATAACCAAACAAATATACACACCAATGAAACCAAAATTCTCCAATAGGCAGGGCAATGCCCACTTTTGGTGTAGGTCAAGATTTCTGGAAACCCCCGAAATCTGGGTTAGCCTGCTTGTCCTTAAAAGCGACCATATTATTATTATTGTAATAATAATAATATTTCTTCTCACTTAGCCAGAACTTGTTCAGAATGACGGTTTTCGTAATGCCAAACTTTCGTAATGGCAAACTCGCCCGTGACATTGACTGCGCAGGGAAGAGATAACTAGACAGGCCTAGTTGCTCTGGCCAATCTTCCCGTCCTCTGCTCGTGTTGTTTTTACACACCCACCACACCACACCGCACCGCCCGCTGGTCTGTCTGTGTTGCTGGTACATTCATGTAGTTTAAGGTTTGGGATCAGACAGCACAATCCGTCCGTCCGTCTGTCCGTCCGTCCGTCATTTCACGAACTGTTAGGTGGTTTTTTTTTCTTACCTTCATTAAATGTCTCACAAACGTCCCGCCCACTCACCCCCAGCTCGTGTGTGATGTTATACTTTAAGCGCATTTTTATGAACCAATGGTTGTGGTTTTATCTCATGTCAGATCATCTTTACTCTTATCTTTGCCGCCATTTTTTAAAACGTGTTTTGAGAGAATTTTGTGTGGCCATAGTTTGGCGTCATGTTCGACGCGAGCCTTGTTGAGCTGGGGGCTTTTTGACACTCGAAACGTTGAGCTAAGGGCTTTGCGACACACGGAATACGGTCTGGCCTAGATCTGCGTGTGGAAAGTTTCGGCTTGCCGAGAACACGATGTCTGGGTCCATGAACTTCTCTGTGAGGGTGTGGAACATGTGTAAGTTTAGCGCCTTTTTCAATATCTTAAATTTTTTTTTAGAGGCGGTACCGCCAAATTTCACGACCGTCTGCGATAAGACCGATCCAAATGGGTCGGGAGCTTTTATAACTCGTCAAAACAACCCAAGTTCAGAACACCCATTTGGGGATTGGAACAAGGGTCACCCGTTCCGTTGTCCGGCATGAAGTTAACTGAGCAATGGCGGGTGTTCGAAAGCTGCTGTATATAGTTTGCCCCCTTTTATTGCACCCCCCCCCCAAGTGTAAACTACGTTTTATCCTCGGATGTTTTATCCCTACTAGATCTAGATCTATTTCTTGGCGAACCAGCTTGTGTTGTATACACGGCTTTAAAAAAAAACATGTTCAGATATGCCCCTTTTTTCTTTTCGTTTTTGATTCTGTAATCCTCCTCCTCTCTGCCCATTTGGCTGAACTCGAGAATCCTTTTTCCATACCAAAATACACAGACGGATTTATTAGGTGTTCACTACTTGGGGGAGGGGTGTATTGGTTAAAGACTGCGGTTGTTAGGTCTACTGTTAGTTTGGTTAAAGGGCTTCACTGGACATTGGCATGTCCTACTTTTGTTCATTTCCTCTGTTGTTTCTATCTTGCATGCGCAGACTGACCATTATCGTGATAGATTTAATGCACTTTTCTTCTGAAACTAAAGCTGTTGAAAGATCGACAACAACCTTTCTTGCAAAATAACCGCGACGTTTTTAGGCTATAGCACAACAGAACAATGTTCATTTCACACGTGCTGTGCTCCTGCGCAAACAAATTTAAACTCTTGTTTTCCGCCTCCGTTTCATCATCTTTTCTTCCAGTTGTCCTTGCGTTTCTAAAATGGTTTGCAGACTGTCTGCTGGCTCAAAGCGCATAGGTTATATTTTTTTCATGTTCTTTGGGGTGGGGTTAGGGAGGGGGTGTTAAGACACGGTTTCTCTTACCTGTACAAGTTCTCGACCTTTCTTCTGAGATCAGAGTTCTCAGGCTTTCTTTTTCTTCTTCTTTTTGGTGAAGCACTGATCAGGGGGTTTCTTTCTTCACTTAATCACTCATGGGTGGGCTTTTCTGTGCTGCTGCTCGATTCGCTTTGTTTTTCTCCTCTTGTTCTCTCTGTCAACGCGGTCCGATCCGTTGCTATGGCCGTCCGTTACTTTTTTTTCTTTCTTTCTCTCTTTCTTTTTTTCTTTCTTTCTTTTGTTTCTTTCTGTTTGGGGAGATGTGTGAGAAGGAACAGCCTTAAAGGAGTTGAAGAGACTGGTATATGTGTATGTCTGCGTATGGGTGAGGTGCGAAGTGACTGTATTGTGAAAGGTGGTCCCCTTTCCGTACCGATGGCAGTGAAAAGGTCTCTCGGGTGTTGTACGCCGCGAAGACTTTGTTGGAGTGTTGACGAACAGCGGAGACTGTGGTGAGCGTGGCCGGGAGTTTGAATGAGGGCAAAGACCCCTGGTTGTTGACTCGCCGGCCACATGTACATATATGTGTGCGAGAGGAAATCGGAGCGTGTTTGAGTCTGGCGGTGTGATTAAACAGTCACGTTGTTCCGTACCTCCGCTGAGATGCTTGTTCGGCTCTTGTTCGTTATCTTCTCCTCTCTTACCCCTCCCTTCCCCACACACTCTCACCCCCCCCCCCCTCTCTCTCTCTCTCTCACCGATTTGTCGCGGCTTGTTGGATGATCCACTTTGTCCATATCCGCACCATCTCGCGGAGTACGTCTATACATCTATACATGTGGGTGTGTTGTGGGCGGTTAGATTTATTTTACGAGATGGGTATAGTAGACTGATTGATGGAAAGAGAGTTGGGGATTTAATGATGGATGGAGAGAGAGAGAGAGAGAGAGAGAGAGAGAGAGAGAGAGAGAGAGAGAGAGAGAGAGAGAGAGTCTTTTTATGTGGTCTTCAAATCAGCATCCTTTTATTAGCTTTGTAATCAGAGACGACATTATGTTTTTCGAGGAGAATTTGTCAGTGAACGATTTGCGCCAGCACTAGTTCATTGTGTGTTTTTTTTTTTTTTGGGGGGGGGGGTATTTTCGTACATTTTTACCCACGAAGAGCCAAGAATGGAATAGAATGGTATGCTCTCATTATTTTGTTTATATTTTTATTATCCTCGACTGTTCTTCTTACCGAGTTATGGCAATAATTGCATTGTCTTTATTTTTTACTGCCACTCAACAAGTGTGAATGTATTGGGAGGTTGGCGGGTGCTCTGTTTTGGTTTGGTTCTTCTTTCCTATCAAACATCTATCGTCCTTATCTCCCCTTCATCTTTTTATGTTTGTTACTCTCTTGTAACAGCTCTAATCTTCTGGCGCTCATATGACCTTATGCAGTTGCGAGCGCCGTAAATCCTCTACTAAAACTAAAACTAATGTATTGAGTTTCAAAAGTTTACCTGATTTGTAAGACTAGATTCTAGAGGTACCAACGTGCTTACTTCGTAAAAGCCCAGGGGACGGCAAGTCGTGCTAAGAGGAAGCGAAATGGGAAAGGGAAGGAGGGTGATCGTGGAAAAAGATTGGAGGTGATAGGGGAAAGAGGTGGAGGGAAAGGGTGGAAAGGGGGGCGGGGGCGGGGTGGCACCTTGTCTTGAGGTCGTATTGAAAACAACCCTCTCTGTAAGTGGACGCCAAATTAATGCATCAGAATGTGCTGACACTACCGCGTTCATTGTCATGCATACGGAGTCGACCGGGGCGCATCTGCATGCCATTGTATGGCTTTGGGAAAGGGGGAGAAAGAGAAAGAAAAGAAAGGAGAAGATACTGCCCCCTTGTCCTGTCCAGCAGACAATTCAGTTTCAGTAGCGGCTGGTCGTTGTCTGGGTCGAGGAAATGAAGCCAAGGGAGAACTAATCTAATCTACTTTTTGTTCGCTTTTGTTCACAGTGCCTCTTGGGTCCGAAAAGGATTCGATCCAACTTCCGCCGACGTTCATCCTACGCCCCGGAAATTGTTTTATGATAGAGCATGTACTGTCTCTGGACGTAACTTGTCAGCTTGATGCAGGGACAGGGGGAAGAGGGTTGGG
>NW_004797926.1:8220-10569 GCF_000002075.1 Aplysia californica | reverse complement strand
ACACACACACACACACACCACAACGCGCAAAAACCCAACAAAAACAAAAGCCAAAAGCAAACACAAAAAAACAAAGGAACCCTCCCCCCAAAAAACAACAACAAACAAACAAACAAAAAACAAAAACCAACAACCGAACAATCTACGAAAAATCTAAGCCAAAACGCATACACCACATCCCAAGAACCATCAAATCAGAGCAAAACCCCCAAGCTGTGTCTGCCCCGTAAGACAGTCCTTTACCACCCCCACCTCCCCTCCTTTTTTCCCCGTATATATTATATCGACAACTAAATGACCCCAATCTCCACACCGCCCTTTGTTGTCCGCACGTTGTGACGGCCAGACTTTTTTTTTGTGGTGGGTGGAAACTGGGTCGTGACATTTCCTTGTCCCGCCTTGCCTTCTCTCTCCATTGTTCCACGGGGAGCGTTGGTGTACGGGGACGATATCGCGGGACGACAGAGCAGAGTGTCGCAGGTCCGTGTTGGTATTTTGGCTTGTTACTGTCGAACCTGGCGCTCATAATAATATGACTTTATGCAGTTGCGAGCGTCGTAAAACCTCTGCTGAAAACCCCCCCAAAAAACCCAAACCCAATCGGACCTGCTATAACGGCCACACCTGTCCAAGACAATCTCTTGTACAAACTACTGCTCCCAACTTATTGTTACAGTAGAACCAGCTCTAACGGCCACATTTCAAGATGTCTCCCCCCCCCAAACGAAAACGACCACTACCTCCCATTGCATTTTTTGATGACATGTTATATTAACGCTGTCCAAGAAAGCCATGTGTCTATAATGACCACTTTTTACTCGGAAATAGGCGGGTTTTTTTTGGACAGGTTTGAATGTAATTCTAGTGGTAGTGTCCTCTTCCCCAACACCCTACAGCTGCTCGTCTGGCTTAGGATGCCCCTAGTCCCTAGTAGATGTCTCAAAGCAAAAAAGAAAGTCACAGATTAGTATTGATGTTTTGTACAATATACATATTATTTTGTATAACACTCGAGTTGTCACCTCCCAAAATCACTTATAGTGGGTTCAACTTCTTTACCTATCATCTTTCAGTTGTTATTTTTTGTCCGTCTTATTTGTTTATTTATTGTTATTTTAAAGAATACGTTCTTTCTGAAATGACGTATCGTGTGGACATGCATCGCTTCCTTGTACCGAAACTAAAACCCCTTCTGTGGTGTAGCGGTTACGAGCACGGAGAAGGCTTGTATTTGTTGTTCCTCCAGGCAATGTGTTCTCGGATAGTGATCTTCCTCGTAACCCCATATATATCAAAGGGCGGGTGATTGGTGTGTTGGCCACCGTCATCCTGCGCAGCTTCTCCAGGTCCAGTTCTGTTGTTAGCGATTTGGTGGCCTGGACGCCCAGAAACACGTATGGGTGGCGGCCTAGACGGTCATATACGCCTAGGTGGCGGCCATATACGGTCATTAACTTTGAGACCTGTTCTCGTCGATTCCCTTTTGGGGAGAATTTTTATCGAGTACTGTACGTAATATTATTTTCTCGGGTGTTTGTGCTGGGACATTTTATCATCTCAGTCCGGAGTGGTCCTCGCATACAGGGTCGAAAAAAGTGAAGTCTTGACTAAAGTCTTGAAGGAGATGCCGTGTTCAGTGGGATTTCCCAAAGAAATAGTAGTTGTTTCTTTGTGTTTGTAAGACATGTATCGATTGTCTCTCGCTGAGCGTGTGCTGGGGAGGTTGTGTTAAGTTAAAGAGATAATTGTTCGATGATGTTCAGCGTGGATCTAGATGGTTTCAAAGTTCGGGTCTAGGATCGCCTTCCCCTCCCCTTCCCCACTTAGTGTCTGTGCCACCCCGTCCCCTTCTTCGAACTCATCCGCCACTAACCCCCTTTCTGTATCTGTGCCTCTGTCTCTCTCTCTCTCTCACCCCCCTCTCTCCCCTCTATCCCCTCTCCTTTCTCTCCCTCATCCTACGCTCTCATCCTCTTTTCGCTTTTTTTCTCCTCTTTTCTTCTCTCTTTTCTATTTCCCATCTCTCTTTTCTTTTTTCCCGTCTCTCCATGTGCTGGATTTGCCCACGTCATGAGCAGCAGGTCCGTCGATCTCTCGTTCACGCTAACCTGTTGTAAAATGTCGGGGACGCTGTGAGCTTCCCTCTCAATGTTCTTTCCGTCTCCAGAACAGCTTGACCTTCCCCAGTCGCCTGTCAGCTAAGTGGAACGATAAAAAACAACACAGTTTTACTGCATATCCCCCCCTCCCCCCCCTCTCTCCATCCTTTCCTTCTGTTTTATAGCTCCAACATTCTTTAGGTCAGCGGCGCTTTTCGCATATCTCTACCAACATCCCTTCTCCCCCGCT
>NW_004797926.1:5957-7426 GCF_000002075.1 Aplysia californica | reverse complement strand
AGTAGAATTGTAAATGGGCTGATTCATCAATGTCATGCTCATCACTGTATCCATACTGCGACAGGGAACTGCTGTTTTTTCTTTCGTAATCCTTACTATCGTTATTTTCCTCTACTTCTTTTGCATGTTTGTCACACTCTTGTGACCCGCTAAATCCAGAGTGCCTTGATAGTCGAAGCAGACTTTGTGCTGTTGAAGCTTGAGAAGTGAACAGAGTAAGCCTGATTCCATGTAAAGACTTCTTTGTTGACACCCACCTCTTTGCGCTCATATGACCTTATGCAGTTGCGAGCGCCGTAAAAACTACTTAAAAAAGGGAAGGGGGGAACCGACTTACGGACACTGTTAGGCCTACTGGGTTTACGAGAACTGACTTTGAGAGTGGTCTCAGCATGCTAATTTATATGTGTAGGTCCTACTTCTTTTCCGTACACTAATTGACCGTTGTTGTATAGAGATGCTTGCATGTTGCGGCACATTACGGGTTGGTCTATCCCTCGTATCAATCTGTCCCGGTGTGTTGCGGTTCCCGTAATCAGGTCCTACTCCTTTGCTTTCCGTCTGTAGTGTGTAGGTTACGTCTGTGTAAATGGTTGGCGGGGGCTCTGGTGTAGTTTGCTTCTTTTTTCTTGGACTTAAATACCCATTGTCCCTTTCTCCTCCTTCCATTCTTTGTATCTCACTTTCGTATACTACTTCCAATATGCCGCGCTTTTATGACATATTTATTTTGCAAATACCATAAAACTCTTGGTATAAAAACTCTAAAGTGTTTGATCTTACTTTTACCCTGAACGAAATGGCCGCTATTGTGGTGGCTATGTGCCTCTATTTACCCGTCAAACAAATAAATTGATAGAGGAGTATGGTCCTGCCTCTTCTGCCTGGGAGCGTACCAGTTTGTGCTCCCAATTCTGAGTTAGGTTACCACCCCCTCCCTTTTTACTTAGGTATAAGTAACTCTGGGAACATAACTTGTCCTTCATCAAAATATTGTCACATTGATTGAGTCTGAAATAGCACCGTCATGCCCTCCGTACTCTCCCCCCCCCCGAAAAAAGAAAAAAAATCTATAAATTCTGTAAAGCGTACTAAGCATCTATTTTTAACTCATTATTAAGGCCATTGAATAAAAAAGAGTTGATAGAAGGGAAACCTGGTGTGGGCGCAGTACGTCCGTGAGTGGACTGTGGAACAAGTCCGTCGGGTTATACATGTAATAATAACCCCTAAGTGCCGTGTGGCCGTATATAACAACAGAACAGAATGCCAATTTGCATCTGACAGCCGTTGTGTGGTGTCTGTGGTCTCCGGGTCACGTGATGCGATTTGGTCCAGGTCCAGAGTCCATCCCAAGCTGTTGACTTTCTCTGTTAACGAATTATTCGCGGGTGCTTGGGTGGAGGGTGCCGCTGGTAGGCCCTACGTCTGCCTGTCTGTCTATCAAAGCATCTCTCTCTCTCTCTCTC
>NW_004797926.1:0-1092 GCF_000002075.1 Aplysia californica | reverse complement strand
TGTCTGTCTCTGTGTGTGCGCGCGCGCGCCCTCTCCCATCCTTCCACGCTTAGAACAACAGTCGTACCAATCGAGGAGAGTCCGCTTAAGTTTTGGGACAAAGGGGGAAAAAACCCACTTCCAAGACCATCACTGGAATGATACCCCGCCCCCTCCCGATCAGCCCACGCCTTCTAAATGACGTACATCATGAACACCCTCCATCCCTTCCTTTTTTACACTTTAATAGTGGTTCCAATTTTTGCGCTCCAATGAGATATTGCGGAGTATGTCTGGTTGGATCCTGTTTAGTAGGAAGGGACTGTGGGTTGGTTGGGTGTTAGTGTGGGTTGAAACGGATGTCGGTAGACTTCCAATGTACTTGCATAAAAAACATTGGCATGAAGTGTTTCTGTAAATTGTATCCATTTTATGCCACTATGGACACAATTATTATTATGACAATTTAAGATGGCGGGTTTCTTTTACCAGGGCTGTGTGAAATACATTAACGCAACAAGTTGAAAGACAGATTATGGGTAGCAACTACATTCTCTCCCTTAAGAGTCGGAACGAACTGGCTTTTTCCTGGAATGGAATCGAACTGACGTCTTCTGCGTGCAAGGCGAAGAGCGTAGGCCTATTATTATAACCGTGCCACAACTTCCGCCTCTTGTATAGCTGTGTGGCGTTTGGCCATGGCACGCAGGAGACATTTCGATTCCCGAGTGGGGAGAATTTTCACCGAGTATTTCGAGTCTTTCTGTTGGAGTGTTATTGTATCTTCCTTCGTCCAGGGTGGCCCTGGCATGCTGGATCGAAACTCGCCTCCCAAGTTTTCTAAAAATTATGTCGTTGTGGGTGTAAAATTATCTGCATTTACAATCGAACCTGCTCCAACGGACGTCTTTATAAAAACAATCACCTGTACAAACTATCGCTTCCCTATTTCCTCACTTGCTTAAAAAAAATCCGTGTAAGTAAGACGATTTCTCGTTTTAATCGGCCTCTTTTCTTTTGGATATTGGTTGGCTGCCGTAGACAGTTTCGAGTGTACTTATTATTTTTATTTGAATTATAATAAAGCAACAAAAACAAAAAGCACCCCCCCCC
>NW_004797925.1:443649-449398 GCF_000002075.1 Aplysia californica | reverse complement strand
GCTGGTATAGCAAACACTGACGGAATCTCAAAGTCTACGCCTGTTCTTGGGCGGTGTCAGTAAACATTGAAGGAATCTCAAACACATATAGTGTAAATAATGCACAAGTTTAAATCATCAATCTCGGGTGGGCTAAACATTTAGTCAGAGTCTGGTATAGTAAACGTTGACGGAATCTCAAAGTCTATGCCTGTTTTTGGGCGGTGTCAGCTCAGAGGCAAACAAGCATGACTTATGAGTCTAGCGTACTTCGATCAGTTTTGGGGACTCTTGGCCACTCGTTACCTTAGAATTACAAAGCTGTATCTGACTTTATTATTATTTTTTTGGTGCTGTTTTCAGTTACTATACTAAGAAGAGGTTAAAAACAAGAGGTTAAAAACATGAGGTTAAAAACCAAAAGCTCTATCTGCTCTATCAAAATCGTCATATTATTCGGAGTCGTTTTCAGATTATTCAAAGAAATGCATGCCAAAAATCTTGACATGATGTGAAACTCAAATGTTTAAATTTCAATTTTCTCAAAACTAGGCACTGAGTAGATAGAACATTGTAACTCTAAGGTGGCACACTAATATGTCATTGGAGAAACAGTGTGCTCCTGAGGCAATTTAAAAGTCATCGTGGTGAAATCAGGCGCTCGTCATAATAACTAATCGGAGAAACAAGCATGTTTCTGTCAATTTATCACATTTTATTGAATTTTCGTGGGGGTTTTTTGGCTCGACCTCTTTCATGTTCACGTAAAAACACACTTCCATGTGAATATTGCTGGAAAAAAAACCCGTTGATTAAAGGCACAAATTATGTCATTTTTAAAATTTTCAAAGACTCTCTAGCTTTTGGAGCTACCAAACTTTGATGGTTAATTTCATCATTCAAATACGACAACCCAACCCCCTTCAATCGCAAATATGTTGACTTCTATTCAAGATAGATAAGTATTTTTTCATTGAAAGCAAAGCAAATAAATAAACTTTCAGATGATACCAATAACTGTAAATGCCCCCAGAAATTGACGAGCGTATGATTCCCCCACGTCCAGACACATTTAATAACGGTGTCCAGTGTTCAGGGTTCAAATAACTTTTAAGAAAAACTACGTGTAAAGTGCTTCTGGCCTTTCTTTAACAATGTCCTTGCTGTCATATTATTATCCCGTGTGTGGAACGTGGGCTCTGGTAAGAAGATATTGTCTCTTTAGTTAGCTGTGCAGTTTTGAACGAGTCAGTCTCTAGTCATAATTGAAAACAAATCGGTATAATTCTCAAACAATCAGTCAGGTATGTTTGAGAAGGTTCCAGAAAAATAAGGATGTTTATCTTGAGTTATTGTTTTTTTTATTTTTGTAAAGTGTTATACGGTGCTCGCAACTGCATAAGGTCATATGAGCGCGTGGACACTCCTAATATTTTCAGTTGGTAGGAAATTTTGAATTTTGCAGGGGTGGCGGCCACAGCCTACTCTTATCGAATCTAGAGTTAGGTTACAGCCCTGCTGGATAAAGCATACAGAAATGTGAGCTGCCTATCTGGTACTCATAAAGAAGAGTTGGTTTTTTTCTGTTTAATGAGGACTCCTAGGTGGTGTCGGTACCCTAAATGTTAGGCTCTCGGACTCGTAAACGTAAGATCCTGGGTTTGAATTCCGTCAGGGGTCCGACATTGGGTCCTTGGGAAAAAGCACTTTACACGAATGTTTCTCACTTCATCCAGGTCAGTAAGAATTAATAACCGGCTATAGACAGTGAAATGTTTTGTCAGTTTTATTTTATTATAGATATCTAGTAGAGGGTTTTACGGCGCACGCAACTGCATAAGGTCATATGAGCGCCATTTGTCAGTTTGTTAGCGTTTTGGCGCACAAAATTCGATGTTGCAATACTTACGTAAAGGGAGTTATTATAGCCATGGTTCTCTTCTGTGTACATTGCAAATTCCTCTAATGGACAGGTTTGGTATATTCCTAATGAATGTTCTACGGCTTCTCCAAATTTTTAGTTCGTCTTCGTCAAGTGGCTGGAGAGCATTGAAAACTCACTAAACCACTGAGTCATAGAATATTCTTTTCAAATTAGGTGTTTTACACCCGCTTCTCTAAAAGTAAAAGCTTCAGTCCTGTTTGTTAGTATCCGTGCAGAACGACATTGGTCACTTTAAAGGACAAGCGGGCTAACCCAGATTTCGAGGGGTTCCAAAAATCTTGGCCAACACCAAAAGTGGACATTGCCCTACCTATAGGAGAAGTTTGGTTTCATTGGTGTGTATATTTGTTTGGTTATAGAGAAAATGCTTCGTGTCTTTTAGAGAAACTGAACATGGGTAAAAAAACAAACCTTCGATTTACACAAAACAGCATTTTTCGGGACAGCCCCCTAGTGCTTAAAAGCGATCAATTCATAAAAGTTGTAAGGATACGGGAGTCGAACTCGTGTGTTCAGCGTGCGACAGCGACGCGCTTCACCACGACACTAAAACCCACTCTGTAGTAAGAAATTCGCCCCGGATTCAAACCATGAACCCTCACCGTCCACACCACACACGTTTTGAGCACGACATAACCAACTGAGCCCGCCATGACGAGCTAAGGAAGAACGAGGCGTGGCCTGAGAAGTAGGTTACGTTATCACCAAACACTGAGGGTAAATACAATTAACTGGGAGTTTGTCCCCGGGGTGCAGAAACCGCGGGTCTCGGAAGTGCCGTTGGGTTAAACAAGTGGAGGACGAGACGCCGAATACACTCAGAGGACAAAGAAAAGCAAAGACAGAAAAAGAAAGAAAAAGAAAGAAAAAGACAGAAAAAGAAAGAAAAAGACAGAAAAAGACAGAAAAAAAGACAGAAAACGACAGAAAAAGACAGAAAAAGACAGAAAAAAGACAGAAAACGACAGAAAAAGAAAGAAAAAGAACGAAAAAGAGACCCCCCCAAAAAAAAAAGCAACAACCACCCGCCCCCCTCCTTCTCCGAAAAAACATTAGAAAGTAAAAAAGAATTTTTAAAAACTCCGACGTCATTATTTGAGAGAGGTCAGCAGCACACTACCAGATTGCTCTTGGGCGGCTTTTCAGCTTTTAAATGTGCGAACGCGAAGATGGACACACGCCAGAGTTGGTTGGTGAAGAGATATTATTCAGATCTTCTCTCCCCCCCCCCTTCCCCACCCACCATCACCCCCTCCTCTCCTTCGTTAAAGTTGTGAGCTCTGTGTGACTCAAGGTCCAAGATTCCATTAGCTGTTAGAGGAGCACTCTGTTGACATGCGACACCCTTGAGTTCTCTCAGGTGAACCTTACGAACCTCTTTGGAGTTCAGCAAAGTGCAAGCCTTAGCTTTATGAATACTATGAGGAATGTTGAACTCTTTCCCTCGTGTGGGTGTGAGCGGAGTGGCCTTCTCAAAGTTCTTCCTCCGTGAGTGAGTGGGTGGACGGGAGAAAGACGCGGACATCTGCGAGAAAGGAAACAGCGAGGTCAACAATTTTGCAAACATGTTCTTACCCGATGATTTTTGACGGGAATAATGTGTCACGTCACGGCGGAATCATGCGCTCGTGACTTTGTAGGTGTATGGAGTTATTAATATTATAATCTGAAAATCTGTTTAGTTGCCTTGGTTTTGAAGAAAACATTTGTTAAAACTTGGCATCTATTTGTAAAAGACGAAGATAGATTATAATTGTGATTGAAAGAAATGGGAGCCTGCTACCAAAAGTGAAAATAGAGAGAAAATGGCCTCTATGGTTTGGTAGCTTCCAAAGCTTGAGTGTTCTTAGAAACTGCAATAAATGTATGTGTTCTCTGCCTTCGATTAACATGGGGTTTTTTTCAGTAAATTTCTCAAAGAAATATGTTTTTAATCGTCATAAAAGATGTTAAGCCAAAACAAAATGAATAAAACTTTCTCAAAGGGAGGGTAAAAAAATGCCACCGGTTTCTTCGATTTCATTTTTATTTCTGCTCATTGGCTAAGTAGCTTAAAACTAAGAAAAACAAAACAAAACAACAAACATAATATGGTGGCTAGTGGGAATCATTCAGCAAAACTAACAACTCAGCTTAATGAATAGTCACAGAGAAGACACGACGTCTGCCCGCTGAGGTCCCCCCCCCTCCCCCCATCCATCACACAGTTTGCGTTTAGCTCAACGTTGCTGTTTTTTTTTCAACATTCACGTGTGTTTCAACATAGGTGTTTATTTCATTATTTTCAAATGTTTTGTTTGTTTAATAAAACATTTCAACACTCGTATTATTAATATCTGTTCCAATTCAACGTTTTTAACTTTCGTGTTCTGTTGAACATTTACAGCATTTATTTTTTTGTTTCAACATTTATTTCGTTATTCCTTTTTTGTTTCAACATTCTCAACAATCATCTTTTTGTTTCAACATTTTCTATATTCATTTCTTGTTTCAACATTTTCAACAAGCATCTTTTTTTTCATCATTTTCAACATTTTCTTTTTCTGTTTCAACAGTTTTAACAATCGTTTTTTTTTTGTTTGTTTCAACATTTTCTAGTCATCTTTTGTTTCAACATTTTCAACAATCTTCTTTTTGTTCAAACTTTTATTTCAACATTCCTTTATTTTTGCTTCAACATTTATTTCAACTTCTTTTTTTGTTTCAACATATATTTAATAATAACAGATAGCATTTGTATAGCGCAAATGTCCGCTCAACAGCACTCTCTAAGCGCTTCACAATCTATTCTATTATTTCACCATTCATGTTTGTTCCAGGGGCTGTCCTATCCGCTGGTGCGTGTCCCCGCTGGGCTATAGGCTAGCGACGACACAGAGTGAGTCAACCCTTGTCCCGACACCGGACTTAGGAACAGAGGGTGAGTACTCTTCGGTTTTTGTGTTTTTGATTTATTTATTGTGGATTGTGCCAAGTTGAGCTCGCAACAGGGATGTCACACGTGATACTACTACTGCCAATGGCTTGGTCCGTTTGATTGAAAAGATCTATGGACACAAACGGGCTGGGTACGAACCGAAGAGGTTATACACGTATATAATACTAGAGCTTGCCGCAGTGACGTCACACGTGTCAGACATGGGGGCTTTGTTACCCTCATCGGCATGGCCGGCGTGCCGCCATTTACAAGGACAATCTGACCCCACGAGCTCTTCTCTCACAGTAGACACGCTGACTTGAAATGATCTGTCACGGATGACTTAATGAAAGGAAATAATAAAATTGACCACAGGCTAATTGGTGCGTTTCTGAATATGTGTCACGACGTGGTGGAATCAGCCTCTCGTATGTGATTACTGGTATCATCTTAAAGCTGGTTAATTTGTCTTGATTTTGATAAAACAAAATCTATCTTAAATAGAACTCAAAATATTTCGGATTGAAAGAGGTGGGGATCACCTGGTTTCAGAGGTAAAACTGGCGAGAAAATTGCTGTCATATTTTGGTGACTTCCAAAGCTTGAAAGTATTTGAAAACTGCAAATTTGCATTTTCGGTGCCGTTGATCAACGTTTTTCTGTAAAATCCACACTGAAGTGTGTTTTCGAATAGACATGAAACGTGTTAAGCCCCCCAACCCGAAAACTCAGTGGTAAACGTTGCCAAACCGGCGGGGAAATGCCAATTTTTTCAATTTCATGATTTTGTTAGGAGCCATATTCCACAGCTTTGTTACACATATAACATCAATAATTAACAACCCCCCTCCCTCCCCCCCCCAATCCCAACCTTGTTGCTGAACATTGTGTTGGGCAAAAGGTCTTGT
>NW_004797925.1:442033-443252 GCF_000002075.1 Aplysia californica | reverse complement strand
CACACACACACACACACACACACACTTACACACAACCCCCACCCCCACACAACACACACGCGACAAACAACTAACGAAGACAACAACAAAGACGAGCATCTAACTAAAGAAACGAATCCGTCCACCAAACCACACAGACTCTCCCACCCCCATAATGCCTTTAGACGCTACCCATCTTGGCGTGATGGCAAAGGCATGTAACGACAAATTCTGCAGCAACGAATCTGCATCTACGGTTCCCTGGAAGAATAATGTGGATTAGGATTATGATAAAAATCCATTAACCCTGCCACAACCGCTGCACTGCCCTTCTATCGCTTGGTGCGCAAACCGGTGCAGAAGAACGGAGAGCTCTGGGCCCAGAAATGGAAGTTGCGAGTACTGCGCGCGATCACCGTTTCCACACCAACTTCTTGAGTAAGCTGTCAATGGGAAAATCGTGTTGGTTTTTTTTTTCCCCTTGGGTTGCAGAGGACCTGAGAATAATATTAGTGTATGACTAATTAATTAGTTTTGCAGTTTTTGGAGAACTTGGAAATGGGAAGGGTGACAGGAAAGTGCATTTCAAATAGTTGTAAATGTTAAAAGGAAATTAAATGCACTTTTCGTTCTTTTATTTGCCAAGTGCTCAGAACCAATATAATTGTGAGGCAGCGTGGTGGAATCAGGCTCTCGTCAAAATAATCAAAGAGAAGAAACGTGCATTTTTCCGCAGGTTTGTGAATTTTTATCAAATTTTTGTTTTTCGGCTCAACACCTTTCATACCCACTAATTTCTGTGTGGATTTTTCTGAAAAACATTGATTAAACGCACAAAAAATGTAAATTTTCGGTTACCACAGACTCTTAAGCTAAGCAAATGACTAATCTTTGGCGACCATTTTCTAATTAATTTTACTTCTGAAAACAGGTGACCCCCACCTACTTCTTTTGCAAATATCTCAACTTGTATTCAAGATAAATGGATATTTTTTTAATCCAAAAAAAGACAAGTGAACAAGCTTTAAGATGATACCGATAACTCTACATGCCCAAAAATTGACGAGAGCCTGATTCCACCATGCTGCCTCACAATTTATTACAGCGTTGAACCCAATATATATCGCTTATGGTACAAGGTACATGCTGATAGTTACATTAATAGATATTTTGACATGTATATACTTCTACTACTACTACTACTACTACTACTACTACTACTACTACTACTACTACTACT
>NW_004797925.1:439562-441209 GCF_000002075.1 Aplysia californica | reverse complement strand
CAACAACATAAACAACAACAACAACAACAGCAACAACGAATAGAAACAACAACAACAAAAAACCCAATGTTACAAGAAGGGCGGATCACGTAAAAAAGGGAAGAGCGTTTTGTATAAAATATAAAATAATAAGCGTGAAAGGGAGAAAATGTCAATCTCGTGTGACCTTCTGGTGTCATTTTTTTCTTGAACACGCCGTGATGTAGAATCGAAGTCTTAATGTCGTTCCTGCTGCGACTTCCGCCAGTAGCGTTTTACGCCCCACTGAGCACAAAACAGGTCATGTCGACAGAGAAACGGTTACGAGAATATAATAGGAGACTGTTCTAATTCCAACGCTCAGAACTCTTGCTGTTGTCCATTTATTGGCCTGGTGGTTAGGCTACCGGACTCGTGATTGTGAGGTTGTGGATTTGAGGGTTCGAGCCGCGGGCCCGACGTTGGGTCCTTGGGAAAGGCACTTTTCACGAATTTTCTTTACTTCACCCAGGTGGGAATGGGTACCCGGCCATAGACAGCGAAAGATTTAACCAGCATTTTAGTGTTTTAGCGCGTATAAATGGCTGCTTGCACTGTATGCTTCCCAGGAAGTCGAGGTTGTTTGAGAATGCTCTCAGGTCTGCTGGGGTAATAGTATAGATTATAAAGCGCATAGAGCTTGCTGTTGAGCGGGGATTTGTCCCATACAAATGACATGTATTATTATTATTACTATTATTATTTTAAGCACAAATGGTCCATCCCGAAAACTGCTGGTTTGAGAAAATCGAAGATAAGTTTTTTGGACTCTTGTTCAGTATCTTTAAAAGACAAAGAGATTTTTCTCGATAACCAAACGAACATACACACCCATGAAACCAAGCTTCTCCTACACGTAGGGCAATGCCCATTTTTGGTGTAGGTCAAGATTTCTGGAAACCCTCGAAATCTGGGCTAGCCTGCTTGTTCTTCAAAGCGACCGTATGTGGTGAAGTCTTCCAATTGGTCGTTTGTATGGACCAGCGGGCTAACCCAGATTTCTAGGATTTCCAGAAATCTTAACCTACACCAAAAGTGGGCATTTCCCTACCTTTAGGGGCAGTTTGGTTTCATTGATGCGTATATTTTTTTCGTTATAGGCCACGCAAAAGGTGGAATTGGGGTGTCAAGGAAACCCGTGAAGTCATGATATCCTAACAGAAAGAGCTAAGGAGCTGGCCTGACATAGAAAACCGAATCTCCCCTCGACGCTTAACGTCAACAGAAGGTGGAAAAGTAAAAGTATAGTACGTAAGTGAGTAAGTAAGTTGATTGGAAAATGTTCCGTTAATATGAGCCACGCGAAAGTTCAATTTGCAGGGTGACCCGGAAAAATGTCTGTCTTGATTTAGACAGAAAAATGTCTTGGTCTTATGAAAAAGTATTAAGATGTCTTTTTTCTTACTGACTGTTAAGGTAAACTTATCGCTACCAGTACTATAGCTATTATTACTCTCGCGCTCCCCTGAGTTCACTGCCCTCTGCTGACCTATTTACAGGTATATTGGTCATGTACTTGTCGTTGTGGTGAAGTCTGTTGGAGGTATTTCCTGTTGTCTTTCATGGTATCTGATATTGATGATGATGATGATGATGATGATGATGATGATGATGATGATGATGATGATG
>NW_004797925.1:436626-437811 GCF_000002075.1 Aplysia californica | reverse complement strand
GAGGTTAAGGTGTTCGCTTCTCATTAGAAGGTCCCGGATTTGAATCCGGTTAGAGAGGGAAAAAGATTATTCTCTAAAATTTTCTCCTTTCATCTCCTTTCCTGCTCTCTGGCAATGTTCTGTTGTCTGTTTTCGTCTCCACTTTCTGCCCCCATTAATATAAGACGTACACACGAAAACTTAATTTTTCTGATTGTACTTGGGTCTCCTAGGTTATGTTTAAAGCATGTATAGAATGAGCTGAATAAAATAATTTACTGTCATAAAAATAAGGAATAAATATAGTTTTAAGACCCGAATATCAAGATTGAGATATCAATTCTAATTCAGACCGACAATTAGAAACCAAATTCAGTGAATATTCGCCACTTGGTTCTCGGAAAAAGAAAAACCGAAGAAGTTTTCATATTCATGTCTTGAAGTGTTCTATTTTCATCACCCTATCTCCTTTTTTTAGTTTTAGTAAGTGTTTTACGGCACTTGCAATATGATAAGGACATATAAGTACCGAAGATTAGAGATGTTACCAGAGAGTGACAAAAATAAAAGAGATGGAGGAAGGATGGGGACGACAGATGTTTGATAGGAAAGAAAACGCAAACAACACCAGAGCACCCGCCAACCATTCACAGATAGGAAAAAAAAAAAACACCAGAGCACCCGCCAACCATTCATAGATAGGAAAAAAAATAAAACCCACACCAGAGCACCCGCCAACCGTTCACACGGTATCTACTGTGAAACAGCAATACTTGCATCATAGAGCGCACTGCAACCCTATCCGCACGCATTGGGGTCATTTTGTACCCCCAGGGTTGTTTTCTTCACATCTTAGAATACTTCTAGTACGAAGATCTCTTTGAAACTTTCAGTTTTTCCTCGAAAAATAAGGTTGACAGAATGCTATGCAAAGGGTACGGATTGGATTAACGAGTAAATTTCCTCTTTGGAAAGTGGTGGCTCAGAGTTCCCCACGTCGTGTGGATACGATAGTAAAACCCGACGTACGGATCGGATTAAGATTTACACTTCCCTGTTTCTAGAAAGTAAGTGAAAGTTTTAAAACAAAGGAGATGGTCAAACTGGTACTCAAACATTTTATTCAAGTTTCTTATCAGCCTTTGGAGAGTTAGCTAAGAAAGTAATGAAGAGAGAGAGAGAGAGAGAGAGAGAGAGAGAGAGAGA
>NW_004797925.1:432157-434158 GCF_000002075.1 Aplysia californica | reverse complement strand
ACAAACACACACATAGACCCATATATGCACGCACACTCGCACCAGCACACACGTACAAACACACACACACACACACACACACACACACTTAGACCCATGCATACACACCCTCACACACACACATACAAACACTCACACACACACACGCACACTCTCACCCACACTCGCCCACCCACACTGACACCCATACCCACCCACACATACACTCACATAATATATACACGTTTTATCAATATAATTATCTAGACCAGTTCTCGTTAGCCTATAATTGCCAGCGCCCACCTATTAATCATGCTAAAAGGTGTGTCACTCCGCAGGGGAATCAAGCGCTCGTCAATGTTTGGACATGTGGAGCAGTTATTGGTATCATTTTAATTGCCTTGGTTTGTTAAAAAAAAAATACTCGTTTTTCATGACTAGAAATCGAGATATTTTTAATTGAAGAAGGTGAAAGGTCGCCTGGTTTCAGGGGTGAAATTAGTGCGAAAATGGCCTCCACATTTTGTCGCCTTCTAAAGCTTGAGAGTCTTTAGAAACTACAACTTTCCGGGGGTTTTTTCGCCTGAAATCAACATTTTTTCTCCCCAGTAAAATCCACTTGTGCAAGTGTTTTTAAATTGACGTTATAGGTGTTGAGACAAAAAACAGAAATTCGATAAAATTGCCAAACCGACAGAAAAATGAGTTTCTTCGATTTCATTATTTTGACGAGCGCCTGATTTCACTACGATGCCTCACTTGTATTTCCAAGACTGCCAACAAAGCATGTCACCACCCACTTGCTATTCCGAGGTTAGAAAATCCATTAATCACAGAACAATAAATCATAGAGGACTCTCGTGGCCTACAGGTTAACGTGTTCGCCTCTCATTTGATATAGGTCCCAGGCTCGAGTCCGAATAGCAGTGGAACTTTTTCTCCCATAAAAAACCTCCTTTCCAGGTCTCTAGCAATGTTCTGTGGTCTGCTTTCGTCTCCATTTTCTGCCCCTACCCCCTAACCTCCTTTGCCGTCTCCTCTGGGCTCCTGGCAGTTTCTGCAAATTTCCTACTGCTACTACTTGGCTTTTTCTTACTGCTGTCTTTCAGCCACACCCCTGACCTTATGGTAGGAAAAATCTACATCTAGCCTTCTCGGACAAGGTAAAAAAATCATGGAGGTCCCGTATGCAAGTTGCAATAAGAGTAGGCTTCGGCTGTCACCCGGACAAAGTCTAAAAACTCCTTCCAACTGAAAATGTTTAACGAGTCCCGCGCTCTCATAAGATCTTACGCAGGTCCGAGCGCCGTACAACACTTGCCAAAGCATCTCTTTAGTTAAGACAAAACAACAACCCTCTAGATCTAGTAGACGACGTCACCGTGGTCCGCAAGAGCTGAAGCCTAACATTTAGACGCACGCGTTTTTAAACCCATTACACTTTTTGTTTGGTTTTGTTGGGGTTTTTTTTCGTGTTCGGGGGGAGGTCATGCCAAGTTATAAAACCCGTCATTACAAGAATGTAACTATTTTTGACAGTTGTTTTTCCAGAGTACAATAGCCGAGGCCAGACATGGTTATTGGGAGTCTCCACAGAAACAGGTCACGTGTGTCACACGGTCTGTCTAGATATATAATTTTGAAAGACAGCAGGATAATATCCAGTTTTGGATGAAATTGAGAAATTGAATTATCGATTCTACCTGAGAGTTTAACCCTATCCATACGTCCTGGGGTCTTTTTGTACCCCGGAGTTGTATTCTTCACATATTAGACTATTTTTAGTTCGAAGTTCTCTTTGAAACTTTCGGTATTTCTAAAAAAAAAAATCATTTGGACAGACTGCTATGTATGCAAAGCGTACGGATCGGATTAACGAGCAAATTGCCTCTTTGGAAAGGGGTGGCACAGAGTTCCCCACGTCGTATGGATACGATAGTAAAACACGACGCACGGACAGGGTTAAAACACGACCAAAGATCGAACATACAAAATGGTTCACTCAGCCAGAAAGAGTCCGCA
>NW_004797925.1:427528-428860 GCF_000002075.1 Aplysia californica | reverse complement strand
TGGATTAACGAGTAAATTTCCTCTTTGGGTAGTGGTGGCACAGAGTTCCCTACGTCGTATGGATACGATACTAATACACAGCGTACAGATAGGGTTTAAGTAGTGGCACAGAGTTCCCCACGTCGTATGGATACGACAGTAAAACACGACGTACGTAAAGGGTCGCCTCTAATTCCTACCAACTGAAAATGTTTGGTGTGTCCCGCGCGCTTATATGACTTTATGCAGTTGCCAGCGCTGTAAAACACTTACCGACAAAACAAATAATTTTCCTGTTCTTGTTCACCATTCTGTACATTTCTTTTTGTCGTCACTGTCAAAACCTGTGCTTGTCAATAGTTTTATAGACAGTGCGTACATTAATTGTTGTAAACTTGGAATGGCAGAGCTGATTAGTAGTGATTAGTTTGCACTGCACACATACATGTTGTATTTATTCTAAAAAGAGAGCAGCTTCGATAATTTGCATTTCTTTTGTCGAACGGGCAAAGCAGCCTCAAAATATGACGTAGAAAATTGGATTCTGCAATTGATTAGGTGTTAGAGTTTTTCTTTCATCTTAAGCTAGGCAAGCTGTTGAAGGGCACTTTCGGTACGACTCCTTTCCTGTTCTTTTCTATTTCCCTATGAACTCACCAACAATTACCAAATAGCCCACTATAGTGCGGTAAAAAATTCGTGTCTCAACTTTTCCTCAAGTATCTCTTTAACCGGAGAATCAATGTCATCGATTCTTCGCACAGCAGTTTGTAGCAATTTGTCTTTAATGAATCATATTTTTTCCTCAACATTTGGGACTAGATTCTAGATTAAAAAATTTGTCTTCATAAAATTATATAAAGTGCTATAAATGTCCGCCACGCAGAAAAAAGGAATATTCACAACACTTCCCACTTCTTGCTCACATTTTGCATACGCATATGGCTTACGCCACAGCTCACCAATGACACTTTTTAGTGACTAAAATACGTAGCTAATAGAAATGTATTTTATAGTGAACCCTTTTTTTAATTAAAGGTTCTAGAACCATGCGTTCAATAAGCAATGTCGCTATTGGAAAAACATGACAGACTTGCTATTAAAAGCAATATTGCCCCAGCTGTAAAACTTTTTAAATCTGTAGAAACCACCCACTTGAATTTTTTTAATTAGTGCTTATTTAGGAATTTTCTAGAATGCAGCTAACAGGTGTTTACACAAATACTGATCTCTAAAGTCAAATTAATACAAGTCACATGGCAAAAGTTGGAGAGTCTATGTTCGATATTTATTTTTAAAAAAAATATATTTGACAATAACTTTGGTCACGAATTTTTGACCGCACTATAGTTG
>NW_004797925.1:424161-425385 GCF_000002075.1 Aplysia californica | reverse complement strand
AAATATTAGTTATTTCCTTAGCTTAAGAATCCGTGATAACTGAAAATGTATAATTTTTGGGCCTTTAATCAACGTTTTTCAGAAAAATTCATCCAGAAATGAGTTATTTAATGGGCATGAAAGGTGTTGAGCCAAAAAACAAAAATTCGATAAAAATTCACAAAACTGCGGAAAATGCTAGTTTCTTCATTTTGATTATTTTGACGAGAGCCTGATTCCACCACGCTGCCTCACAAATGTTTTTATCTGGAAAATTTTACATTTCTCTTTTAAGAAATGTAACCTGGTCCTTTATTTTTGTTTCCAGAATATTATGTTTTCTTTCTCTTCATTGAATCATGACATTTGATATGCCGACTGTACTTCAGTTTAAATTGTATTACGTTTATGTTGAGGAAAAATGGCTTCTATCTTTCAGAAAATATAGAGCTTTTCTCGTCCCAGAAGACATACGTGTAAAATGAGTTGCTTCTCGCAATCCAAAATAAATGGAGACATTGTCCAAAAGTCGGCACAAGGGTCAAATTTGTAGAATTTCTATTAGTGTCATGTTCTTTAACTATAACATTTCTTTTATTGATTCATACTAATGAGTTGTAAAAACTTCAGTGAAGAAAAAAACCCAACATATACTGGAAACAAAAATAAAGGACCAGGTTACATTTTTAAAAAGAGGAACGTAAAAACTTCAGCCATAAATGTGATATAATTATTTTTCTAGAAAGGCTTGAATCCGAGAAGTAAATCATTTTGTCAGCACGCTTCACGTATAGCCTGTCCATACTGGCGTCTGTGGTCTGAATAGAAGACAGGTTCTTAACCCTCTCCGTACGCCGTGGGGTCATTTTGTACCCCCGGGGTTGTATTCTTCACAATTTTAGAATACTTCTAGTACGAAGATCTCTTTGAAACTTTCAGTATTTCTCAATGGTTTTCAACTTGGAAATCGTCTATAATTCGAATTGAGGAGGTCAAACCAAGCCACTTCTTGAATGACTGAGACTACGTTAAAGGGATGAACAACTTGTAAAATACATGTAGTATTTTAACTTCACGCTCGTAATAGTCCGTGAGTGGTGCAGTATAGCTATAGTCACTTTAACCTTATCCTTACGTCATGTTTTACTACTCTCGTACCCATTCGACGTGGGGAACTCTGTGCCACCACTTTCCAAAGAGGAAATTTACTCTTTAATCAGATCCGTACGCTTTGCATAGCAGTCC
>NW_004797925.1:423112-424061 GCF_000002075.1 Aplysia californica | reverse complement strand
GGGGGTGAACCACTACCATTTCACCATTTTGCCATATTCACTTTAAAATAAAATGGGTTATAGTAAATGTGAGGTTTGGAGAAAAAAGATGTTTGACCTAATTAGGTTGTTTTTACATGGCGTCAAGACTCCTGCTTATCTCCCACGCAGTCAGTTTTGTGATGTCAACGACAAATGTAGGTTCGACATTTCAACACATTTTAGATAATCAAAAAGGGCAAAACCACCAGTGTCTATGATCTAGTTCATTAAACTTAGGCGCTTGACCTTTGCACGCAGTAGCCCGAGTTCAATTCCCGAGTGGATAGAGCATTTTTACTTTTTAAGGAGTATCCATGACATTTTACTGCGATGTTGTATCCTTTTCCGCATGAGGTGACACTCATCGATATAGCAGGTCTGAAAAAAACCTGCCTCCTAATTGGTCGCTTTTAAGCACAAGGGGACTATCCCGAAAAATACTGTTTTGAGAAAATCGAAGGTTCAGTTTTTGCCCCTTGTTCAGTTTATTTAAAAGACTAGGAGAGTTTTCTCTTTAACTAAACGAAATATACACATCAATGAAACCAAACTTCTCCTCTTGGTAGGGTAATGCCCATGTTTGGTGTAGGTCAAGATTTCTGGAAACCCCCGAAATGTGGACTAGTCCACTTGTCCTTACAAGCGACCAATTGGTCTGAGTTTTTGTCGATGGGGAGGAAATAACACTTATATAGAAAAGAAAAGAAAAGAAAAGAAAAGAAAAGAAAAGAAAAGAAAAGAAAAGAAAAGAAAAGAAAAGAAAAGAAGGCAGACAGTCTCAACTCTGCAGCCTAGGGGAACCCAGCCAGCGCGGAATAATAAATATAACGTCACAACGCACAGACGGAGACTCTCAAATTATGACGAATAGAGCGTAAAACCCGTAGAACTACATTACAATAGGGATTCATGAATCCCCTCCCCCCTC
>NW_004797925.1:419621-421984 GCF_000002075.1 Aplysia californica | reverse complement strand
TAGTAATAATAATAATAGACAGCATTTGTATAACGCAAATCCCCGCTCAACAGCAAGCTCTATGTGCTTCACAATTTATACTATAACCCCAGCAGATCTGAGAGCATTCTGAAACAACCTCAACTTCCTGGGAAGCATACAGTGCGAGCAGCCATTTATAGGCGCTAAAACACTAAAATACTGGCAAGACCTTTCGCTGTCTATGGCCGGGTACACATTTCTACCTGTGTGAAGTGAGGAAAATTCGTGTAAAGTGCCTTTCCCAAGGACACAAAATCGAGTCCGCGGCTCGAACCCTCGAACCCGCAACCTCACGATTAGGAGTCCGGTAGCCTAACCACTAGGCCACCGACACCATTACAATACGGGTTGGCCCAGAATTGCAGAACTTCCCATCGGCACTTCATCTACCACTTCTCAACAGGATAAAACAAGTAGTAAGAATAAACGGAGAGCTCTTTAACAGCACGCACTCGCGATATCCGTTTACAAAGAAACTGAGGAAAAAAGAGGGTAAAAAGACGTATTCTCTGAAACAAATGTGTAAATGAAACGTAATTTGATCATACCGCGACCTCCGTGCTTTCTTGTCGTACCTCTATTTTATTAACAGTGAAAATGTGACTTCTTCTTAGGCTCACTCTTTGTTATGAACTGTTTTCACTGTTATTAAAAATGGAGATACGACAAGAAAGCACTGAGGTCGCAAACGATAGACGCAGACGAACACAGTGCATTTTTTTTAGAAAAAGGAAATGCGCAGCTTAAATGCTATTAATATACAGACTTCAACAAAAGTTAAGGACCACTTGCAAACATTCTGAGTGGTCTTCTTAGGTTGACCTGCACGTGGGCGATTTTGGCCTGATCCAGTGGTTTGATGGCGCTGCCTCAAGGGGACAATTGCAGAATGTGACACTGCAAGCCTTCTGGCAACTTCTTGGGCTCCAACTCCATCCTGCAGCCATGCCATAACTCTGGCACGATCAAAGTCTCTCAGCTTTCGTCTTGGTGGAATGTCGATGCGATACTGGATTTTGCGCAAATGGCGGCTTATATTACCACCAAAGTGAGCACAGGTCGAGACCGTACGTCCGTTTATGACGTGCACCAGAAATTTTTACTGAAGAATGTCCGTGATGTCGCACACAAGTCGATAAAAACCAGCAATTCCCCGAAGATTTTCGTGCTGCAAGAGGTGGTTTTGCCCCATTTAGGAAGCTTTGCAGTACGCATTGGTAACCCATTATCACTTTCAGAGCAAAACATTTTAAGACATTCCTTGCTGTCTTTTTTCCGGATTTAAAAAATGATCAGGGCTGTCTGTCAATGTGGTCCTAAACTTACGTTGAAGTCTGTATTATTGTTATTACAGATATTGCAAAGAAAGATAACATTGCAAACACTTTATTTTTATATTGCAGACACTTTTTAAAAATCTTGCACATACTTATATTATAATATGCTTTCTTAGTATCCCCTATTCAGAATCCCCACTCCCTTGGGCGGCCATTGAACGAACTTTCTCTAGCACTTTTGAGTCCTTCCCGAATGCCCCAAGGCCCGACCGAGCGCCAGTTATGTTCAGAGGACTCCGTCTAGAATTCCGATTTGTGTGTGTCTGTAATTAATACGAGCACGGGCAGGCGAGTACTTGGACACCATGCACGTGCGGCTTGGTGCGCACGTGAGTTCAGAATCGTCCCCTGACATTTGTGTCACGGCATGGTGGAGTCACGCGCTCGTCAATTTTTGGGTCTGTGAAGTTTTTGGTATCGTCTTAAAGCTTTTGTAACTGATTTCTTTTCGGTGAAGTCGAGATATTTGAGATTGAGGGAGGATTGGGGAGGGGGAGGGGGTTCAGGTCGCCTGGTCTCAGAGGTACAATTAGTGAGAAACTGGCTGCTGCCAAAGTTTGGTGACTTCCTAAGCTTGAGGGTCCTTGTAAACTGCAAATTTACCTTTCGTACTTTTAATTAACACTTTTCAGTAAAATCCATATGATTTTGATTAGACATGAAAGGTGTTGAGCCAAAAGATAGCCAAAATGGCAGAAAAATGCCAGTTTCTTCAATTTCATTGTTTTGACGAGGGCCTCATTTCTCCACGCTGTCTCCCATTTCAAGATCTTGGGAGGCAGTGAGTCATCTCGACACTTCACCGACCAGGGAAAGCCGTTTATGGCAGAAAGCGCTGACTTCAACCTTCTTTTTTTGTCCCTTTCACAGGCTGGCTATTGTTTCTTCATCATTTTGATTTTCTGTTATCTATATGAATAATATATGTTGTTGTTCTATCTATCTTGATTTTTCTATTTATCTATCTATCTATGTATCTTTTTTCTATCTATCTATCTATCTATC
>NW_004797925.1:417730-418458 GCF_000002075.1 Aplysia californica | reverse complement strand
AGGGGGCAGCAGTCTACCGCTATTTATGTACCACAACGCCACACTTTTATCCCGCTTAAGAGCCGAGCGCCCAGGCTAAATTCTCTCCCGCTTTTTTTGATAGCGCTGTTCGCTTGACACTCTGTGGGAAACACGGGGAACTGTGCTGGAGTGGGGACTCCTGACTCCATCAGGAAAAGGGCGCAGGAAATGAGTTAATTGCCGGTAGAGGAGGGCAAAATCCGGATAAATATCCGGATAATCGGATAATTCTCAATTAGGCATTATCCGAATTCAGACTCTTAACTCTTTTTCCTTTCCCGTTTACCGAAGTGGGAGCTCCCATTTGTTGATGTTATACTAACCCATTTGTTGATGTTATACTAACCCATTTGTCAAAGTGGTTCTAACCCATTTGTCGAATCGGTTCATGACATAATATTATTTACCAAAGTGGTGCTTTAACTTAATATCCAGATTTTGCTAAAGCGACTCTTTGCCCAGCCCAAATGCCGGGGATTGTTTCGATCATCTGCTGAGAGCAGCAGAGGAGGCATTTGACCCTGGGTTGTAGTTTTGTTTATTTTTGTTTTTTTTTTGTTTTGTTTTTTTCATTTGTTTGGGGGGTGGGGTGGGGGAAGAGGAGGCGTATTTTTAGCCTTGACCCTGCATCATTTTCTATGTCTTTTCTGAGATTTCGTAGGGCTTCTTTTTAGGGGGGTGGGGGATGTCTGTTTGTATGTCGGCCA
>NW_004797925.1:415780-417630 GCF_000002075.1 Aplysia californica | reverse complement strand
CTCTTCCTCCCCACCATCCCCTCCTCTTCCTCTCCACCATCCCCTCCTCTTCCTCCCCACCGTCCCCTCCTCTTCCTCTCCAACGTCCCCTCCTCTTCCTCTCCACCGTCCCCATTCTTTGTCTACCCTCTTTTCTTTTCATTTATTTTGATCTGTGTTTTACGGCGCTCGCAACTGCATAAGGTCCCATGAGCGTGCGGGACACATCAAACATCGTCAGTTGGTAGGAAAGTTTGGATATTGCTTGGATGGCGGCTTAAGCCTACTCTTATCGATGTAAGACCACACGATCTAGTTTACTACTTTGTTTTGTTATGTTTTGTTTGTGTTTCTCTTTCTGTTGTTTTTATTATTGTTGATACAGCACTCCATGGAACAAAGGTAAACCCAGCCACGCTACTGCTAGCCATCTAGTGGGTGGATGGTGGGTGCTCTTGTGTGGTTTGCTCCTGTCAAACATCTATCGTTCTTATCTCCCCTTCTTCTTCTTTCTGTTTGTTACTCTCTTGTAACACCTCTCTTCTGGCGCTCATATGACCTTATGCAGTTGCGAGCGCCGTAAAACCTCTACTACAACAAACGAGCTAACCATCGTTCCTGAGATGACAAAACCGTCCGTTGTTTTCCCTCCCCGCTGCCAAAAGTGAGGGAAGGAGAGGGGGGGGGGGGTATTCTTTCTTATCAATTTTTGATGACAGAAAATCAGGATGAGACAGGCAGAACTGACAAATACAGGCAGGCACCTCGTCTCTCGGCTCGTCTCTCGGCTCGTCTGCAGCTGTTTTGGGCGGCCATGGAGGGTGTTTTTGATTACCCAGGTGGTTGATGTACCACAAGCTCATAGATCTATAGAATGGAAAGTCTTCCGGTGAAAGACGTGTCGCTTTATCCAGGTATACGAGCTTTGTTTTGACTGTAGATACACGGTTTGTGACGTTACAAACGCCTCGTCCATAGAGGTTTACTCTATCTATCTATCTATCTATCTATCTATCTATCTATCTATCTATCTATCTATCTATGTGTCTATCTATCTATCTATCTATCTATCTATCTATCTATCTATCTATCGATCTCTATCTATTACTATCTACTATCTATCTATCCTTTTCTCTCTCCCTCTCTCCTCTCTCCACTTTTCTACTGTCACTCACTCACTCTCTCTTTCTCTCTTCACACACACATACACCCTCACAAGCACAGACCCATCACACACATAACACAAGCGTTTGAGAAACCTTTCTCTCTCTCTCTCTCTCTCTCTCTCTCTCTCTCTCTCTCTCTCTCTCTCTGTAAAGCATTGTCTCCTAACGTTCTCAAATTCCAATCGTCTGAAGGAACTCCAGTAAAAGTGAAACACTATCCAGCAAGCAAAAGGCTTTTGCATTGTGGCCTGTCCTTGAAGAAAAAGGAAAACCGATCAAAAATATCTTCACGTAGTTTTTGTAACAGAATCCGTTCTTCGGGGGTTAACGTACAGTAGGCATGCGATTGATTGCACCAAACCTCGATGGGCTTTTGCGTACTGAGACTGAGAAAAAAGGGGAAAAGAATGAGGGGACGACCACGGGGGTAAGGTGATATGGCTTTCGCGGAGTGCGGGGGTGAGGGCCAGGGGCCAGGGGGGTGAGTCGATGGTGTTGGGGGGAGCGGGCACGTGAGGTAGAGATGGTCCGGCATTGATAAGATAACGTGCCCAGTGTTTGGGCACGTGCAGGGATGAATACTGAAACAATCAAGTGGCCGCTGGACGAGGGGCAGTCTACGCACAGGTTCTGCTTTTGTTTTGTGTTTTTTTCTCCTTTCTTTTCTTCTGGTGTTCTTTTTTTTCTTGTTTGTGGGAGTGGGGG
>NW_004797925.1:411872-413097 GCF_000002075.1 Aplysia californica | reverse complement strand
CTCTCTCTCTCTCTCACTCACTCACTCTCTTTCTCTTTCTCTCTCTCACACCCTCAGCCCCCCCTCCCCGCCCGGACCAACCACCGTCTCACTCGTCTCCATTTTCCTCTTTCTCAAAATCCCTCGTCCCAAGTTGCGCCACAAATTCGTCTAACAAACTTACTCGTGTTGTGTCTTGTGTCAGACTTGGTTAGGAAGCAGCATCTATTCATAGACGGCTCCGACGGAGATAGACCAATCAAAATGCTTTATGTCTCCTTTGATCAGGTAAATATTTTGCAGTTAAGTTTTACATTTTCTTGAAAACAATTTATTTGCGAAAGTTGGTTTTTTTTGGCTATATGAATGACCTGCAGCCAATAATACGCAGTTTAACCTTTCAAGAGTCCAAATCAGGGCATCTGTGTGCGGGAGTGCGTCTCCGAATAGTTTCTGAGTGCTCGCCGGAGACGTCTCCGAATATCTTCTGTCAGGTTAGGAGGATTCAAGCGACCAGCAGCTGCAAAACCAGACATGATACTGCTGTACATGAGACTGTTTTAGACAGATGGTGTAAAAACCAGGAAGTCCTTCAGGGTATTCGTTGACGTCAAGGATAACACGTATGTGATATTTCCGTACTATTACAAAAAAACTTGACGCTGTTTAATCTTTATTTTTATTTTTTATTTTTTATTTTGCTTTGTGGTCACGAACTTGTAAAACCCATACATAGTGTAGTTTTGTGATCATTGAGGAGAAGAAAAGGAAGTGGGTTTATCCAAAATGTACTATTCTCAAAAGAACTTTGCATTTCTAACAACAACGAGCAGCAAGGTAAGCGGTATACTAATTTAATAACCTCTCCAGGCTTTTACCTCCCACCCCCCCACCCTCCCCCTATCTCTCGCTATCTCTATATTTATCGCTCTATTTTTCTCTGTCTCTCACTCTCTCTCTGTCACTCTCACTCCCCCTCTCTCACTCCCTCTCTCTTTCTCTTTCTTTCTCTCAATTTCAAATTAATTACCTATTACTTTTTTTTCAAATGTGTTACTCATTTGTTTGTGTTTTGAATTTGTAGTAAAATGATACTTTAGATTTTTTTTTACAATTGACATTTAAGATAAAGCGAATATACACAGCACGTTGTACTCTTGAGGCCAGAGACGTGAGCAGAGTAAGCCTGATTCCCTCGTTTGGACTTCTCTGTTGACATCCACCCCTAGGCGCTCAGACACACACA
>NW_004797925.1:409831-411298 GCF_000002075.1 Aplysia californica | reverse complement strand
TCTCTCTCTCTCTCCCTCCCTCTCCATTTCTTTCAATCCCCTCTTTATGCACGATGTATCTGAGAAAAGCGAGCGTGAAAACTCGCACGCATACCCATACGCGTTGTATTATTTCCGGGTTTTCAAAAAGCTCCGTCACCAAAAGCCTTCAAATTCCTTTTCCGCTGTTCTCCAATGTCTAATTCATTTACACGCATTTCCTTTTACTTGAAGTTCCACTCCGTCGCGCATGACAAAAATCAAGCGAATGAATGCCACTTATTCGCTCTGATCCTCTAAAGGAAAAAAAGCATGTAATATTGAAACATATTATATACCGAAGCCTTTTCAGCACAAAATTGTATCGATAGTTTCTGTCAGTCGTACATTCAGGAGTAAATCGTTCGAGGAAATAAATGGATTTATCGTCCAGGAGAGAGCGAAACAGATTTATTTGCCGTCGTCATTTATTATTTTTTGTCCACATTAAATATACAGGCCCAACGTTAAGCACTTTTTTGTTTCTCCAGTTTTACTTTTTAAAAGAGCTATGTCGGCTGTGATGCAATCTAGTTTTATTTGGCGAGTCTGGCATTTTGATTTTACGCAAGACTTTCTCTCTTCCTGTGTGGAAAGCTATAGCCAGCAACCTGCCTTGTTTCTTTATTCCAGTTACAGCTTGATTGTAGGAAGCATTTATGGTGTCACAGCGTGGTGGAATCAGGCGCTCGTCAAAATTTGGGCATATGGAGCTATTTATCTTATCTTAAAACTTGTTCATTTGTCCGTCTTTTGAAGGGAAAAAAAATACCCGTCTATCTTGAATAGAAGTAGAGATATTTGCTCCTGAAGGAGGTGAGGGTCGTCTGGTTTTAGAGGTAAAATTAGCGAGAAAGTGGCCACAAAATTTTCGTGATTTACGAAAGCTTGAGAGTCGTTGTACACTAAAAATGTGTGTTTTTTGTGCTTATTTGTCAACGTTTTTCAGTAAAAATCCACACATAAATGTCTTTTTAAATAGACATGAAAAATGTTGAGCTAAAAAAAATAAAAATTAGATAACAATTGCCAAAAGAGAAGAAAAATGCTGATATCCTCGATTTCATTTGTTTTATTACGAGCATCTGATTTCTTCACAATGCCTCACAATTGTTTCCAATAGATTTGTTCTCATTTAATCTAGTTTATGATGACGCCATTATTCCATTATTGCATAATTGGAGCTCATAAATGCTTTGAGCTCATAAATGCTTTTGAAATGTACGTTTTCAAGTGGCAAATAAAACAATTGTAAAGACTGCTTGTGGCTGACGTACCATATTGATTTTCTCTCAGGTTTCTGTTTGAGTTGAGCTCCAAGTTGACACTTAATAGCATTGGTATTTGCGTCCTTTTCTGCTGGTCCAGTTTTGCAAAACTTATAATTGATAGACAGATAGATAGATAGATAGATAGATAGATAGATAGATAGATAGATAGATAGATAGA
>NW_004797925.1:407495-408572 GCF_000002075.1 Aplysia californica | reverse complement strand
GGGGGGGGGGGGGAGGAGAGCAGAGATGCACATGTTCCTACTGTAGTGACCCCCGACACTGAGGACAAGGAGTGACAAGGTGTGACAAGGTGTGTGATAAGTTTATTTGAGTTGAGGATTAGTTGATGTTGGTTTGGAACTGCTGTCACAGCACATGCATGACCATTGTTTGGCGTGTATGTTCAAATTTTAGGTAAAATCTAAAACTATGTTTATAGTCCATGAATGTAATAGTATACTGCTGTAAGCTGACAAAACGCCTCTTTTTATTCTCAACAGTTTTGAGAAAAAAGAGGTTTCTTGTTAGTAAACCATTTAAAAATAGCGTACTTTTGAAATTTGAATTTCTATTTTTTTCAAATACTAGTCACAGTTTCACTTTGATTTTTCCACACAAGAAGGGTAACTGATCAGGCTTTCGATCTAGCAAATTACAAAATTTAGGAGCCAAAAATGAAATCGTGAGATTTCGGGTTCGGGGGTTCGAGCCTCTGCTCGGTCCGACGTTGTATCCTTATGAAAGGCACTTTACGCGAATGAATTTCCCACTTGGCTCGGTCCTTTCTGCAGATGGACGTTAAACTCGGAGGTCCGGCCTTTTGAATAACCTAATAGTGTTGATAGGGGCGTTAAACCTATACCTTTCACCATTTTCAGACCTGTTTTAGGTAAAAGCCGAAAAGTTTGACCGACTTCGAAGTCTTCGTAAAGGAATATGCTCGAGTTGTTAACTGCTGCTCATCGTCAGAGCATTTTGGGTGATTTTTTTGTACGTGTTTTACGGCGCTCGCAACTGCACAAGGGCATAATATGAAGGCACGGGAAACATTAAACATTTTTAGTTGGTAGGACATTTTGAATTTTGTCCGGGTCGCGGCAGAAGCATATTCTTATCAAAGTTGGACCACAAAGGGACATTTAACGTGCGTAACTTGTACAAGGGACCTCCGAGATTATTCGCCCTTGTCCGGGAAGGCTAATAGTTAGATCTTTCCTACCATAAGATCAGGGGTGTGGCTAAAAGACAACATTAAGAAAGAGCCAAGTAGAAGCCGTAGAAAGAGTGAGGAGCCCAGA
>NW_004797925.1:403560-405215 GCF_000002075.1 Aplysia californica | reverse complement strand
AAAGACAGAGAGGCTGTGATACAGACAGAGAGCCTGTGATACAGACAGAGAGCCTGTGATACAGACTGTTGAAGACTGTCTCCTGATTAATTGTATCTGTGTCAACGGGGGTGTGAAGCACATTCACCGAGAAAAAAATTTAACTGCATTACAGGAAACTAAAAGTTCATAATATTGTTTATTTAATTTTGTAAACTAACGTGCTTTTCCATCCTGTGCGTGGTAATCTAAGAAGGGACGAAAGTCAAATAAATGAACAAGCTGACCAATAATAACTCCATTAATATGCCCAAAAATTGACGAGGGCCCTGTTTCACTTTTTACGACCATTTAAAAACACTTTCATGTGTGGCTTCTATTGGAAAAGTTGTTTAAAGGCATACAAAATGTAATGTAAATTTGCAGTTTCTAAGAACTGTTGAGGTAGGAACGTCATCACACTTTGGCAGTCCTTTTTTCCGACTAATTCTCTCTCTGAATCAAGTTGACCCCAGCTCCTTCAGCCACAAATTATGTGTTACGACGCGGTAGAAACAGGCGCTCGTCAATTTTTGGGCATGGTGGAGTTACTGGTATAATCTTAAAGCGTGTTCATTTCTCTTAGATAAAAAAGTATCATTTATCTTGAATAGAAGTCTGAATATGTATGTGCGAAGAAGGTGGATGTCGCATTGTTTCAGAGGTTACATTAGCAAGGAAATTGCCGCTAAAGCAAGATTATGTCCATTGCTTGAGAACCCGTGGTAACTGAAAACGTACATTTGTATGCTTTAAATCAACGTTTTATAGTAAAATCCACACAGAAATAAATGTGTTCTTGAATGGACATAGAAGGCGTTGAGCCCCCCCCCCCAAAAAAAAATTTTTTTTTTTTTAAATTCGATAAAAATAGCCAAACTGTCAGGGAAATGCCAGTTTCTTCCATTTCATTGTTTTGACGAGCGCCTGATTTCCCCCCGCTGCCTCACAAATATCTCGACTTCTGTGAAAGATAGAATTGTGGGGGGGAGGGGGGGTTTCACCGAAAGCAACGTAAATGAACAAGCTTACCATTAACCCCATTATAATCATGCCCCAAAATTGACGAGCGCACGATTCCTCCCAGTCGCAACAGAAAAGTGTACCGTACGTCCTCAAAGAGTTAAAGGGGACAGTATTACATACAGCATTGGCGTTTTTGTGGTCTGCCCTTAACACACCGAAAACACATTACTTCTTTTTACTTCTTTCCCAGTTCGGAAATATGAGGCCATGCTGTATACCTTTTAGGCTATGATTTACATTCCATTTCAGCCTCGTTCTCTCGGCAACTCATCGCTTCCCCCGCGAATACAGTTATCCGTCCTTGATTATTTCTGTTGGGAATTGTAAATGGATGGAAAGAGCAGGGCACTCACGTTTTTCCCCTGAAGGTAGCACTCACTGCTTTCTGTGTAACTGAAAACGTTTGAGGCCTCATTTTTTTCTTTTTTAAAAAAAGAAAGAAGAAAAAGAGAAAGGAAAAAGAAAGAAAACATTTTCTAAGAGGGAAATGTACGTCAGATTTTTTTTCAGGATTCCAGTACATTGATGGATGGCAAGAGACGTATTTTACATTCTATTTGGTTTCCTTATGTAACATGTTTTTTCAAAAAACAGGTCGCGAACTCCATGCT
>NW_004797925.1:401534-402853 GCF_000002075.1 Aplysia californica | reverse complement strand
ATTACCCCAGCAGACCTGAGAGCATTCTGAAACAACCCCAATTTCCTGGGAAGCATACTCGTAGAGTGCAAGCGGCCATTTATAGGCGAAAAAACACTAACATATTGACAAGATCTTTCGTTGTCAATGGCCAGGTACCCATTCCCACTGATATTAAGTGATATATATATATGGTTTTGTGCTTTTAGTCAACATTTTCAGCAAAATCCACACTTAAATGTGTTTTAAATAGACAGCTCAGCTAAAAAACAAAAAATCGACAAAATTGCCAAAACTGAAAGAACAATGCAGATCTGATGTCCTCTATATGATTATTTTGACGAGCGCCTGATTTCACCACAATACCTCACAAATAATAATATACCCCCATATAAGTAAGCTCACTGCACCCTAGCAGCCGTCTGACCTTTTATAATAAAATACAATTATTTGTGAGGCAGCGCGGTGGAACCAGGCTCTCGTCAATGTTTAGGGATGTAGAGTTATTGTATCATCTTAAAGCTTATTCACTTGTCTTTATTTGGAAGGAAAAAATATCATTTTATCTTAAATACAAGCCGAGATATTTGTGAAAGAAGGAGGTGGGGGGTCACCTGTTTTCAGAGGTAAAATTTGTGAGAAAATGGCCGCTAAAGATTAGTTATTTCCTTAGCTTAAGAGTCCGTGGTAACTGAAAATTTACATTTCTGTGCCTTTAATCTAATCAACGCTTTTTAGAAAAGTCCACCCAGAAATGAGTTTTTTAATGGACATGAAAGGCGTTGAGCCAAAAAACAAAAATTTGATAAAAATTCACAAACCTGAGGACAAATGCAAGTTTCTTCACTTTAATTATTTTGACGAGCGCCTGATTTCACCACGTTGCCTCACATTTGATTTGGAAGATTGAATCTTTAGATTGATACAGCTGAGGTTTGTTTCGCTGGCTGGATAGATAATCCTGCTCGTTTCCGACGCCCACACAACCTGGAAACGGAGACTCCACGTAACAATTGTTGCATTATTTCTTCCTACACAGTGAAGACAACAGCAATAATAATCATGTTGTTATAAGTATTCATAATTATTGACGAGCGCCTGATTCCACCACGCCGTGACACACATTTTGTTCATTGTAATTTCTTAATCTGTGCGTGGTGTCAGTTGCATAATCTCCAGAAATATTTTGACGAAATTCCTAGTATTATTCTAAATGTTGGGAAAACGGTGAAACACATAGGACAAATACAATTGTTATAAATATGAATGCCGTAGTTATTGTTGGGTTATTGTGGTTGGGGTTTTTTTTTCGGGGGTTTTTTTCTCTCACTTGGGGAATT
>NW_004797925.1:393263-398263 GCF_000002075.1 Aplysia californica | reverse complement strand
CCTGAATAGACATAAGGGTCTTGAAAATCTATCTCTCTCTGGCAAAATTGAGGGCAAGCGAGGCAGGGTAGGCCCAGAACAACATACTTAAGGAACCTAAACAAATGGGTAACAGGGTAAGATCAGGGAAACGTAGCTTTTTTGAGAGCATCCGAGCAAAGGAATGAATGGAAAATCATGATCGCCGATGTCTGTCGCAGATCTGGCACTGGATGATGATAACAGGGGAAAAACGATTGTTGTCACAAACTGGAAATTGTGAGGATGACATATTTTTTTAAAGCTTGTGGACTCTTGACTTCATATTATTTGTTTGACTCGTGGTGTATTGTTAAGTGTTGTTGAACGGGAAATCTAACAGCAATAATCAACCTACAGTTGAACAGAAATACATTTACGAGTCAACAAGCATTCAAAATTGGCATGGTACCCTAACAATTTTCAGTTTGTGACTTAGATCAACCGTCGTTTTTACCCTGTAGTCTTCAATTGGCTCCTTCCTAAATTCTGTTATGTAGAAAAGAATAATGTTATGAAGCAGTCCTCCTTACCTTGTTGTACGATGAAGACACCGGGACGTTGCGCCATGCCAAGAAGTTTAATCAATTCCATATAAAATGTCTCTTGAGAATTTTTGGCATCAAATGGCAGGACAAAATGCCAAACACACCGCTGATCTTCTGGTAGGAAAGATCTACACCTTGCCATTTCGTACGAGGGCGAAAAATCTCGGAAGTTCCGTGTGCAAGTTGCACACGTTAAAGATCCCTTGATGGTCCAAAATCGATAAGAGTAGGCTTCGGCCGCCACCCGGGCAAAATTCAAAATTTCCTACTTATTGAAAATGTTTTGTGTGTCCCGCGCGCTCATATGACCTTATGCATTTGCGAGCACAGTTAAACACTTACCAAAAATAAATAAATAAATAAATAAAATGAAATAATAAAAAGAGTCTTTCCCAATGACGGACAACATAACCTCTGACAAGTTGAAAAGCCCATGACAGTTCGGTTACGAGCACTACACCATCGAAGCCTCAATTTACGTCAATTTTGAGAGGTAGATTGATTCAGCTCGTAATGTGATTAAAGAATTCGCTCTACGTCACGATGTAAAAAAAAAAAGGGGGGGGGGGTTCAAACTGGCTTTTTGACCTGGTGTCGAGTAACAATAACGATGTCGTTTGTGGTATCGTACATGTTAATCACATTTTTATGTGTGTCTTTAACGAACGTCTGAATTCAGTAAGGTAATTTGAGAGACCTGACCTCAGATTTACCTCGACAAACTTTTTGTGTTCTTTTGTTCTGTTTTGTTTCGTCTTGTTGGTTGTTGGGTTTTTTTGTACGTGTTTTACGGCGCTCACAGCTGCATAAGGTCATATCAGCGGGCGAGACACACATTTTCAGTTGTTAGGAAATTTTGAATTTTGATCCCGGATAGCGGCCGAAGCCTATTCTTAACGATTTGGGACCACCATGGGATCTTTAACGCGGCGCAATTTGCACACGGAACCTCCGAGATTGTTAGCCCTTGTCCGAGAAGGTTAGTTGTAGATCTTTCCTACCACGAGGTCAGGGGTGTGGATGAAAGACAGTAGTAAGAAGGAGTCAAGAAGTAGCAGTAGAAAGACGGCAGAAAGAGTCAGGAGTTCAGAGAAGGGAGACAAAGTTGATGAGGGGGTGGGGGCAGAATGTTGATATCCGAAACGACCGAAACAGTTACTATGTGATGAATGTCGGAAGTCACAACGGTTTATAAAAGTTTTAGTCTCAATCAGAAAACAACAATTATCAAATTACAGCCTTTATTTTAACAAAGAAGTCGGATACAATATTTGACCGCCATTTAAGTCTATCCATATTTGTTTGTCTAACAGATATACATTTTTATACATTTATGTCACGGCGCGATGGAATTTCCACATGTCAGCAGTTTTTCTAGTCCATTTGTTCTATTTATGTGGCTAAAGAAACGAATGGATTTTTTTCTGAAGTTTCTTTTTCAACCTGTCATTTCGAACTCTTTTCCATCTCCCATTTGGAGCACTCCTCCGTTTGTTTTCCTCCCAGTCCATGAGATTCTGTGTGAGTATTCTCTATCAATAACACATTTCGTCTGCAACTAGTCTTCTCTCCATGCCCTTGTTCAGAGTTCAGCTCTCGCATCCATCCGAAATGGTCGAGAATACGAGTAGGTACGCTTTCAGTGTTTTTATTTTTGTGTTCACTGTTATGTTTCTGTTAGAGAGAATAGGTTTCATTTTGTGACAGTTTTTTCACATCTTATTGCAATCCTCTTTTTAAAAAAATATCTGAGTCACCTTTTTGCCTTGAGCGTTAATGACTTGTTTTATTCTTACGTTCTTACGTGTGATTTCGCATTCTGAGATGGATTTTGCGCTTTGGGATGCTAGCACTTTTATGGAGAGCTCCCACATTTGTCACCTTTAAAGAGGCTAAAATGTTTCAACAACCCGTCTGTATTTTAAGAATTATTATTATTATTATTATTATTATTATTATTATTATTATTATTATTATTATAATTATTATTATTATCTTTATTATTTTATTTTTATTTATTTTTTTAAAGTATTATTATTATTGTTATTATCATTTGATTTTATTTAAATTATTATTATTATTGTTATTACGTATTTCCAAACAAGGTATTAGACAAAGCCCGTCATAGCCGGGGTGATCTTCCTGTCCACCAATACGTATTATGATCAAACGGCCCACCAGTGGACGACATTGCTTACGTTGGCAGGTGCCAGGATAGATGCAAAGTGGCATCAGTGCCTTGATATATTACTTAGCTTTTGTCTAGACAGCGCGCCTCATTAAATATTCATGACACGGAAATAGGTTTACCAAGTTAAAACCAATTGCGGACAATAAGTTTGGTTTCGTGCGCTTGCACTGCGAGTCGATGACCCTTGTATATCGTGCTTCGACGAGGCGATCAGCATATCAAAATAGTACACAAATTGGCTTTGTGTGCAAGACATTCTGGCTATGATATTTTAAAATTTTTTTTTTAACAAGATGCACTTTTGGTACGACGTGTTTATGAGTGTATGGCACATCCGCTGCACTCTTACGGCTCGCTTTAAAAAAAATTCTTAAGAAATATCATTGTAAGATTTTAAAAGCACTTGTGCATAAGGTCATATGAGGGCGTGAGACACATTAAATATTTCCAGTTGGTAAGACATTTTGAATTTTGCCAGGGTTGCGGAGGAAGCCTATTCTTATCGATTTTGGACCACCAAGTGATCTTTAACGTGAACAACTTGCACACCAGACATTCGCGATTTTTCATTTTTATCCAAGAATCTAGGGGTAGATCTTACTTACCATAAGATCAGGGGTATAGTTGAAAGACAGCAGTAAGAAGGAGCCAAGGAGTAACAGTGGAATGGCTGCAGAAAGAGCCAGGAGCCCAGAGGAGGGGGCAAAGGAGGTGAGGGGGTGGAGGCAGAAAGTAGAGACGAAAGCAGTCGACAGAACATTGTTAAGGCGCAGGAAAAGATCTGAAAGTAGAATATTTTAGAGAAGAACGTTTACAGTCTCTATCCAGATTCGAACCCGGGACTTTTAGATGAGAGGCGAACGCCTTAACTTAATAACCTTTAGGCCACGAGAGCTCCTTCAGAGGTATGTCACTTTTGGTAAGTCACTTTTGGGGAAAATATTGCTGATCAAATTGTGGGAGACATCGTTTGATGGTTTGAACCTCTAAAGTTGCGTAGCCTTAACCCTTTTACTGCAGAGATGTATCTTCTATGTGTGTACTGACAAAAGAAAATGTCAATTCAAGGGAGCTATACTCAATATCTCTACTCTTTTTATGAAAAAGAAATTACAAAGTATTGCTCTATTTCCAAAAGCATATGTGAGGCAGCGTGGTGGAATCAGGCTCTCGTCAATTTTTGAGCGTGTAGGGTTATTGGCATCATCGTAAAGCGTGTTCACTTGTGTTTATTTGGATGAAAAAAATATCCATTTATCTTGAATACAAGTCGAGATATTTGCGAATGAAGGAAATGGGGGTCACCTGTTTTCAGAGGTAAAATTAGTGAGAAAATGGCCGCCAAAGATTAGTTATTTCCTTAGGTATAGAGTCCATGGTAACTGAAAATTTACATTTTTTGTGCCTTTAAGCAACGTTCTTCAGAAAAATCCGCACAGAAATGAGTTCTTTAATGGGCATGAAAGGTGTTGAGCCACAAAACAAAAATTTGATAAAAATTCACAAACCAACAGATAAAAGCAAGTTTGTTCACTTTGATTATTTTGACGGGAGCCTGATTCCACCACGCTGCCTCACATATGGTACAAACCAGCAGAACAAAATGCCAGTGAACAATTTTTTTTTTAAAGTGAACATTTTTTTTAGAGAACACGCGAGTACATACGTCCACACAATACTGAAGAGGTTAATAATATGTGAGGTGAGCTCACAAAATGAATTACTTCCCACAATCCACAAGTGGAGATATTAGTCAAAAATCGACGCTAGGGTCAAGTTTGTACATTTTCTATTGAGGCCATATTTGGAGTTTAACATGCTTTAAAACAATTATTTCATACTTTTATAAACTGCAAAAACTTCACCTGTAAGCGTGATTATCTATTTCCATAGGGCTTGAATCCGAGAAGTAACTCATTTTGTCAGCACGGTTCACATATCTTTTCTCTGTTCAAAGATTTTTTTAAAGCATGCCGCTCTGTCACGTATCCCCTAAAGGTATACAGATTCTGGCGTCTTGCCATCTTTACAGTCAGCCGGCGTCCTTATGTCGGCTCTCCTAGTATTACTTTCGATTGCTTGCTTACACAATATTGTAATGTGGAGTGGTCACCCGGGCGCATACACACGTTACTGAGTCTTTCTTCTTCTATGGGCTCTGCTACTATGTCCCATTCTCTCGGGATTCCCCCTGGTGTCGAGTAACAATAACGATGTCGTTTGTGGTATCGTACATGTTAATC
>NW_004797925.1:384158-392219 GCF_000002075.1 Aplysia californica | reverse complement strand
CGCTCGCAACTGCATAAGGTCATAGGAGCGCCAGAAGATTAGAGGTGTTACAAGAGAGTAACAAATATAAAACGAAGGATGGAAGATAAGGACGACAGATAGATTTTTGAAAGGAAAGAAGAAGCAAACCACACCAAAGCATCCGCCAACCACCCACTCTCGTGTTGACTTGGGTAGAAATTCGTGAGACACCATAAAAACTATAAAAGTTCGTGTTAAATTCTGGAGCTGTCAGAGATAGACAAAAGGTTATATTTGAATTAGCCAGTTATCAAAGATAGGCAAAACGTTCGTGTAAAAGTAGGGAGACGTAAGAGAATCATCATATAGAATTAACACAAACTTTGCATTATATCAGAGAGGCATCAGAGCTAGAATATTGTTGTTGTCTACCAAACCAATGCTGGATAAAGTAACCGGCTGACAGCGGGGTTCTTAGAATAGTTGCCCCTTTACTTAACATCTTTTTCTCGGAGGACAAGGCATCGATGGCTTTGCTAATTAAATGCCTGTTTCTTACTTACTTACTTACTTACTTACTTACTTACTTACTTACTTACTTACTTACTTGGTTGGAGAATAGGTATCACTGCAGGCGGCACATTGCCATAGCTGCTCCCTTCTTTCCAAGATCCGTGAAAGGGTCTGCTTACTGATCATGTCAGTTATCAGCTGGTTCGGTATTCTTCTGGCTTTTCCACGCAAGTTGCTCTCTCTCCCCGACCCTCTTGAAACATCAGCTTTCCTTAGTCTTTCCATTGCGCGCGATTAAAATGCCTTTTCTTAATGGTATTGATAACGGCACTGAGGCTCACTGTTTTTGTCGTGCTTTTGCAGTTTACAGATTGAGTCAGAATGATGAAGAAAATAAAAGACTCCCAACAAGTTTGGGACTATGCTGATAGGCTTTAAAAACAAATTTTCCATAAAATTATATCTTGTGTCAGCTCCTTATGGTTGTAGGCAGTGAACCTGTACGTGTTTTCTTGATCATTTACCTATATAATAATAATTTACCTACATACGAGTATATCGACGTGGTCTCCTAACATTTTTGTTCCTATCCTCATCTTTAGCGGGGTATATTATTATGACAGGGAATAATGGGAGTTTTGTGTATAGAAGTCTTATGTTTGAAATTAGCTTTAAAAAAGAGTAAAAACTCAACTTCTTAGTAATTCGATTGAGATCTAGTTATTGAAAATCGAGATGAAATACAAGCTACCAAAGATAGTACGTAATACTCAGCCAAAAAAGTGTCCGCGGAAGTCCGCGCATTGGTTCAGATGGCGCTGCAGTCTTTGTTTTGAAGCTCTCTTTCGTTTCTCAAGAAGAAGAATAGGAATAGCACAGTTTGTCAGTTTCCCTTTTATTGTTTTTCCCACAAGTAGGGTTAGTCTGATTGCAAAGTCCGCGCTTTTTCGAAGAGGGCGTCACCGGATTTTAAGGACATTTTTTTAATAGGCTCAAAGAGAGGAGTGAACCATCTTGTTATGTACGATCTTTGAAACTACCAAAGATAGTGAATAACAAGATGGGCCACTCAGCCAAAGATAGTGAATAACAAGATGGGCCACTTAGCCAAAGATAGTGAATAACAAGATGGGCCACTCAGCCAAAAAAGTGTCCGCAGGAAGTTCGCTCTTTGCTTCAGATGGCGCTGCAGTCTGTTTTGAAGCTCTCTTTAGTTTTTCCAGAAGAAGAATAGGAATAGCACTTCCTTGCGTGCGCAGATCGACTGCTGTTCATCAGCAGTTCGGGTCCGTTCAGTGCGGAGTTTTAGGTTTTTTTTTATTTCAATGACCTCTCGCCTTTCATTCTAAAGTCAATTTAAACGAAGAAAACAATCACCCTTTCCTCCGGAAGAAGTTTTTTGTCAGCGTAACCATTTTAAAAAAGCGTTCTTCCGAAATTTATTCCAAAACTTGCTAGTTTCACTTTGATTTTTTTAAACTCAAGTAGGATAACTCTGTTCGCAAAGAGTGCGCTTTTGTGAAGAGGGCGCCACCAAATTTTGAGGACACCTTTTTAATTGGCTCAAAGAGAGAAGTGGCCCATCTTGTCATGTACGATCTTTGAAACTACCTAGTTCAGTATTGTATTCGATTTCACAAGACCATGACGTCAATGTCGTTCGTCTCGGAAACATCTGCTGGCAATTGACCATAATTTGTGAGTCAATTCGTCTGTTTATTTTTGGCTGTCGGTAAGGTCGAGAAACAGTGCTTAGTGAGGCTTCTCTGTTCATCTCTATTTGCGTTAATCTCTGTCTGTTGATGTAACATTTCTTCCTGTTTATCAACCTGCTCGGTATGTGCCCCCCCCCCCTTTCCCAGTCAGTCTCTTTCGTTATTGCTTTGTCCTGTTTGTCTATTTTGTTTATGTTTCAGTAGGTTTTGTCTATTTCTTTACGCTTCGCTGCGTCTGTCTATTTTGTTTATGTTTCGTTACGTTTTGTCTATTTCGTTAAGTGTTGATCCGTCTATTTCGTTTATGTTTCGTTACGTTTTGTCTATTTCGTTAAGTGTTGATCCGTCTGTCTATTTCGTTTATGTTTCGGTTCGTTTGGGATATTTCGTTTTTGCTTTGCCCCGTCTGTCTACTTCGTGTATGTTTTGATCCTTCTGTCTATATCGTTATGTTTCGGTACGTTCGTCTATTTCGTTTACGTTTCGGTACGAGCGTCTGAGAGTGATCTTTGCCTGGTCTTGCAAATCTGCATTACTGCAAACTCTGCCTGCCTTGATTTCTAATAATATGTGTCACCTCTTGGAATCAGGCGCTCGCCAATTTCGAACAAATTGAGTTATTGGTATCATCTTAAAGCCTATTCATTTGATTTGCTTTCAATTAAAAAAAATACACATCAATCTTCAATAGAAGCGGAGACATTTTGGATTGAAAGAGGTGGGGATGACCTGGTTTCAGAGGTAAAATTAGAGAGAAAATGGCCGCTAAAGCTTTTCTAACTTCCAAAGACGGAGAGTCCGTGGAAAGTGTAAATTGACATTATTGTGCATTTAATCAACGTTTTTCGGTAAAATCCCCACAACAATTTGTTTCTAAAGGGACATAAAAAATGTTGAGCCAAAAAACAAAAAGTTGATAAAAATTGCAAAATCGGGTTGAAAAACGCCCGTATCTTCGATGTCCTTATTTTGACAAGCGCTGGATATCACCAAGATTCCTCACATATGTGTCATTACTTCCACTTTCTTTTCGTTCCAGCGCACCCCCCCCCCCCTCCCGATGGAATTCTGGGTAGTTGTAAATAGTTTATATTGTCTCTGACACTATCGGGGTCGGGTGTCAAATTTCCCGCGGAATGCTGAAGATTGAGTCTGGGTGGGCTGCATTAAGAATTGCAACCCCCACCCCCCAAAAAAATAAAAAAATAAATAAATAAATAAATAAATAAATGTTTCAAACATTTACGAAAAGTACAGATTACAACCTAATCTTCTGAATCTTTATTTAACCACTGTTTGAGAGCATGAACGTTTCTTAAAAAAACAAAAAATAACAACAAAGACCCCCAAAAGACATACAAAAAAACAACAACTAAACAAAACAAGGTTTTCTGACCTACCCCAAGCTGCCAAAATGCAGCGCAACACCTCAGCATAAAGGTCCGTGTGTGCGTGTGTGTGTGTGTGTGTGTGTGTGTGTGTGTGTGTGTGTGTGTGTGTGTGTATGTGTGTGCGTATGTGTGTGTGTGTGTGTTTGTAAGAGAGAGAAAAACGTTCGGCCTGCATTAACATTAAATTTTGATGTCAAGAAAAGGCCGCTACATTTCGTCCTGTGATCCTCCATTAGTTTCGAATCGCGAGCTTGAGACCTTTCGTAGGGGGCTCTCGTGGCCAGGAGGTTCAGGTGTTCGCCATTCATTCAAATGTCTCGGGTTTGAATCCGGGTAGCTGCGGAAAAGTTTTCTTCCCTAAACTTGTTTCCTTTCACCTCCTTTCCTGCTCTCTAGCAATGTTCTGTCGTCTACTTTCGTTCCCACTTTCTGCCCCCACCCCATCAACTCCTTTGCGCCCCCCCCCCCCCTAATCTGGGCTCCTGACTCTTTCTGCAGCTTTCTACTGCTACTTTTTAGCTCCTTCTTTCAGGCGTCTTCCAGACACATCCCTGATCTTGTGGTCGGAAAGATCTACACCTAGCCTTCTCGGAAAAAGGGCGGACAATCTCGGAGGTTCCGTGTGTACGTAGCGCATGTTAAAGGCTTATCGTAAAAATATAATAATTTTTTTTTACGTTCATATTTTTATGTTCATACCTGCATAATTTGCTTTTTGGGGTTGTAAACTGAACCTTGTCTTCTCTTCTTTAATACATTTTGCTTTGCGGTGTTATGTGTACCGCTATACCAGCTGCTTGCACTGTATGCTTCCTGGGCAGCTGAGAATGTTTCGGAGTGTTCTATGGTCTGCTTGGGTAATAGTATAGTGTAAAGCGCTTAGAGCTTGCTGTTGAGCGGGGATATGTGCTATAGAAATGTTTTTTTAAATTCTTTTTTTTTAAAATTAAAATTATTATTATTATTATTATTATTATTATTATTATAATAATAATAATAATTATTATTATTATTATTATCATTATCATTACTATCCATCAATAGACGCATTCCTAATCTCTGCCACTGGGTTTACTCAGGGCCAAGGTTACCAGGAAGAGACTGCAAGGTCGTCGCCATCTGTCCACCATATTTTCTACTCTTGTAAAAGTTTATTCCTTTGAAAAGTCAGCGCTGTTAAACTGACTGAATAAAACATATTATAGTGATTGATAGATTGGCTGGTTAATTGATCGAGCCTCCCGTTCGATGAACCACTACTACTTTACTTTTCCGATCCAGCGGCCGTTTGAGTTCTAGCCCTTCGGTCTGTGTTCACCTCACCACAGACACGGCGTCTGTACGGCGAGTTTTCCTTTTCCAACTCTCTCAGACAGCATAAAATTGACATAGCCACACTTTCCGTCCAACTGTCGTTTACATAGTCCTACAAATTGTTTGTAAACTTTCACACACAAACTCAATCTTTCGGGAGATTGGAGAGTATGTTTACACGACTTGATTCATTCTTCAGCCCCTGTCACTTTTTGTTATCTTCCTCTTTTTTTTTCGTCCCCGTTTGAGAACCCTCGTGCTTGAGGAAAAGTAGATTTTCTGACCCATTGGTCAGCTGATGTTATGTACACTATCAACCTCCGCCCACGCCTCCCCCCCTCCCCCTCCCTTGGAGCACACATTTAAAGGTTACCTTAGGCCCCAGATTTTTCAACGTGCCCATCATACTTTTTTATATCGACCAGCTCTTCCAATGTCGGGACTTTAGTAGATTGTCCAATTTACAGATAAGATGACCAATGCGTGTCTGATTTCATTGAACTTACATCTGGTTAATAAAATTGTACACCAGGCCCGTTTGTATACTTACTTACTAACTAACTAACTTCTCTCTTTATATAGCGCATTTCCAAACAAAAGTAGCTAAATGCGCTTTACATTAGAATATATAACTAGAGTGTAGGGTCTAACACACCATAAAGAAACTAAACGTTAATGTTTTCGCATATATTCCTTAAGTGTCCAAACATTTTAAGGCTTTAGAAAATCAAAGGTCTTGTTTAGTTTAAGTAAGGTTTTGCGGCGCTCACAACTGCATAGGGCAATATGAGCGCCAAGGGGTGGGTGTTAACAGAGAAGTCTAATCGGGGAATCAGTCTTTCTCTGCTAACCTCTCTAGCCTCATTAGCACAACGTTTGCTGCAACTATCAAGGCACCCAGGAAATTGCAGTTCATAAGAGAGTGACAAGCATACAAAAGAAATAGTGGACAAATGATGATAGTAAGAAGATGAGGAAAGAAAAAGCAGCAGTTCCTCCCAAGTTGTTCCAACACAGTATGAGCATGACATGGATAAATCAGCCCATTTACAAGTCTACTGTGCATAAGAACACATTAATATCCCCACTCTTGGAATGGCCTAAAGACAACTTCAGCGAGTAGCACTACCCTACATGGCGCGGCACAACACTACATTAATTGAATACAATTTCTATTCAAATACTATGTGGTGCCATTTCCCACCCCACGGCCCCTTTTCCCCTTGATGTGTGTTGTTATGATAAGGACTCTCGAATTATTAAGCAAAACGTGAATCAGACCCTTTCTTCTTTGACCCCTTAATTAATTTTTTTTTTACAAGATTACAATTATCTCCTGCAAAGACAGGATAAACAGGGTTTTTTATACCCTACTTCTGAGATAAGAAGAATGGGTGAAACCAATTTGTGAGGCAGCGTGGTGGAACAGGCTCTCGTCAATTTTTGAGCATGTAAAGTTATTGGTATCATCTTAAAGCCTGTTCACTTTTCTTTATTTAGATGCAAAAAATATCCATTTATCTTGAATACAAGTCGAGATATTTGCAAAAGAAGGAGGTAGGGGTCACCTTATTTCAGTTGTAAAATTAGTGAGAAAATGGCCGCCAAAGATTAGTTATTTCCTTAGCTTAAGAGTCCGTGGTAACTGAAGATTTACATTTTTTATGCCTTTAATCAAAGCTTTTCAGAAAAATCTACACAGAAATGAGTTTTTTAATGGGCATGAAAGGTGTTGTGCCAAAAAGAAAAAAAAAATTGAAAAAATTCACAAACCTGCGGGAAAATGCAAGTTTCTTCACTTTGATTTTTTGACGAGAGCCTGATTCCACCACGCTGCCTCACATTTCTTTACTAATCAAAGTGGGGTTTGTTTGTTTTTTATCCTGGAATGCACGCTGGGGGTTTTTTTTTCCCCGTAGGCGATATTCTAAATGAAATGACCCCCCAGCACTGAAGACGTGTTACTGACTGCTCAAGCAATCCTAATTCAGAAGCGCAAAAACACCAACACACAAAACATGGCGAGAACGAGAATAGAGTTGAACTGGCGAGAACGAGAATAGAGTTGAACGATTGTTTAGAAAGTTGAAACATTGATGGAAGAGTTGAAAGAGGTTTAATAAAGCTCAAACAAAGCTCAATATTCAAATTGAACAGCCTATTAGCAGAAAGCTTCAGACCGGATGAGTTTCGATCAGAAATATGTCCATAAGTGTCACAACGCGGTGGATTCAGCGGCTAGTCGGTTTTGGGACGTGTCGAGTTATAAGCTTGTCCATTTGTGTATTTTCCCTTGAAAAAAAAACAACCTATCAATCTTCAATAGAAGTCGCGACATTTGCGATTGAAGGATGTGGGATCGCCTGATTTCAGAGCTTAAAAAGGCGCGAAAACGGCCGCCAAAGCTTGGTATCTTACATATTGTTGAGAGTCCTTGGAAACTGAATATTTACATTTGTGTTCCTGTAATCAACGTTTTTCAGCAAAATCCACAACAAAAACAAGATTCTAATATATATATTATAACTTCTGGGCTAAAAACACGAACAATTCGAACAAAAATGGCCAAACTGGCAAAAATATGCTGCATGGTGTCTTTTATTTTGACGAGCGCCTGATTTCACCACGATGCCTCCCATATTTTTCTTTCCTCCAACGGACCAGATTTACAATGTCCCCGAGATAACGTTTTCCTGTCAGACCAAACAACAACACCATTTATTTTTCCTCTTCCTTTTTTCTTCTTTTTCCTTTTCCTCTTCTCTCCATCAATAGCCCATGCCATTCCCAAGCTTAAGAAACTGCTTCGGAAAAATCTAATCGCCTAGTCGATGCATCAATCGCTCTATTCAGAAATCTCATGAATGTCCTCCTAAGATCATCCTTCAGCGACAACTGGAGGTGTTTGATCGAATTCATCGCAGGTCAGCTGTTCAAATGTGCTAAGCAAGCACAGAAAGCAAAAACGAACCTTTTCAGGAGCGAAACAAAACAAATAAACAGAAACTGTTTCGTCATTCTCTTCTTTAACAAACAATATGTTGTGCATACTTGCATTATGTGGATTTTCTTGCTTTTTTCAGCAATTAGAGTTAGTGTTGAGATCACATAATTGCTTTACAACATGCAACCAGCTCCACAGACTACAACAAAAATAAATAAATAAC
>NW_004797925.1:381335-383032 GCF_000002075.1 Aplysia californica | reverse complement strand
GAGCTACTTTTAAGAAGAACTATACCGATTTTTTTGTGACAGCATTCTGTGGATGGTACTCTCAAGAAATACTTTAAAGTTTCAGCACTTGTGTGCCCAAAATGTGTTTCAAATGCCTTAAAACTCTTACTTAAACTAAAGCTAAACTAAACTCTTTTTATTTTGAATTTCTTTCTCTCTGTGGTTGTCTCTACTCTATGTTCGCCTCTTTGTCTCCGTTTGAAAAATATGTTCTTAAATGTCGTATTCGATCTGATCAGATCTACCTAACCCGTTTTTATTCTCTCTGGTTTTCTCTGATGCCCTTACTCTTGTGATCAGTCTTAATCGGCTGTTCGTGGGTTTGACTCCCTTAAACTTAGAGCCTTTCTTAAATCCAGATAGTTCTGAATACTTTTGAACGTATTGCTTCTCCTTGGCTCTGCTATTTTGTAGGGGTAGATTTCAAATCCAGATCTTTCGCCTTAGCGGAAACGTTATAACATTTGACAGGAGAGTAGAATCTAAATCTTTTTTACTCCTTTTTAGTCATCAAAGTCTAATGCGCATGTTGATGTTTCCACATCTTTAAGTAAAGCAATCCACCTCCATATTATCGATTAATTCGATTAGCAGGAGAAACGCAAACGAAGCAACAATAATACCTTCGAAAAAATCAATCTCGTGAATGTTGCTACTGCATTGTCCTGCTGAAAACAATACCCATTGTCTTTGATCGATTCTCGATTGTTCACAATATGTCATTCCCAATCTGTTTGACTCCATTCAACCACGGTTGACACACACCAAGACTTATCCCTTCATAGCGAATTTTAGTGCAAAACACTTCGTCCAATGTTTTTTTTTAAACTTGGAAGTCTGGAAAAAACGAAAGTATGCTGAGGAAAACAACGGCTCTAAGTGGGTACAACTTTTAAGCAAGAGCTTCCCATGATATGGTCGTCGTTTCTTTTTTTATTGTGGACTATTTTCTGTCAGATGCAAGCAATGCGTTTTGATTATTGCACAATCTTTGTCTTTCAAAGGTTTTCCTTTATTACTTTTTGTTCCGTTTCCGATAAAGATTAGAATGAACGTCGTGTGCGTGGCAGCTTAAGAGTCTCTTCCTTTCGCCAATATTGCTTTGAAATGTTTGAACCTCAAGGATCATTGGGAAATTTATGGCATAGTAAACATTGTCGCCCGGCAGCATCATGGAATGAAGAACATTAGTTAAAATAACATGTGAAGCATCGTAGTGAAATCAGCTGGTCGTCAAAATAATACAATTGAAGAAATAGAGACATGTTCCCACTCAACTGCCATTTTTTAAATCAATTTTGTTTTTGGGTTCCATGCCTTTCAGGTCAATTTAAAAACGTACTTGTGTGTGTATTTCACTGAAGAACGTTGACCAAAAGCGTGCCGAATGAAAATTTACAATTTCCAAGAATACTCCAGCTTTGGAATCACCAAACTTTGGGGATCATTTTCTCACGAATTTTTCCTTTGGCGCAAGGCAACCCTCAGTTCCTTCAATCGAAATATCCCGACTTCGATGGGTCATTTGTATTGAAAAGAATATTCTGTAAGAATACGTCAATTACTTCATATTACTAAATTAAACTGACGAGGGCCTTAGATTAATTGAGGTTACAATGGCAAACATACATACATACATACATACATACATACATACATACATACATACATAACAT
>NW_004797925.1:377643-379157 GCF_000002075.1 Aplysia californica | reverse complement strand
TTTCTGTCGTTGTAATAATATAATATCAGAAAAAAACATATTTATTTAGTTGGTAACGTCAGATAAAGACGTACTCTAAAGACTTATTGCTAATGTCAGATACAGATTTATTCTAAAGACTTATGGGTAATGCCAAATAGCGACTTATTCTAAAGGCGTATTGGTATTGTCAGATACAGATTTATTCTAAAGACGTATTGGTAATGAGAAATAACGACTTCTTCCAAGGACATGTTACATGTAATGTCAGATAAAGACTTTTTCTAAAGACGCCGTGGTAATGTCAGATAAAGACTTAAGTCTAAAGACGTATTGATCTTGTCAACAACAAAAAATTGTATTTATTCTAATCACCTATAGGTAATGTCAGTGAAAGACTGATTAAAGAAGTCTATGGTAGTGTCTGAAGAAATTCCAACTGATTCAAGAGATACATTCATAAAACCAGACTGCCCCCTTGAGGAAAACACAGGGGGTGTGGGTTGGAGGTGGCGATGCAGTAGTAATGCCTTGTGTTGGATAACTCTGTCTTGCATAACGTAATGTCAGAAAAATAAAACTATTTCCAAGGACCTTGTAACGACGTCAAACGTAGACCGAGGTGTTAAGGCTGGCTGTACCGTGGATAGCTCACCAAATCCCCTCGTCTTATCGTGGCGCGTGTTTCCGCTCACACTGTCCACCTCTACTAATGAGGGTTAGTCCTTTCTTATTATGAGGGCTAGTCCTTTCTTATTATGAAGGCTAGTCCTTTCTTGTTATGAAGGCTAGTCCTTTCGTATTATGAAGGCTAGTCCTTTCTTATTATGAAGGTCAGTCCTTTCTTATGATGAGGGTTAGTCCTTTCTTATTATGAAGGCTAGTCCTTTCTCATGATGAGGGTTAGTACTTTCTTAATATGAGGGCTAGTCCTTTCTTATTATGAAGGCTAGTCCTTTCTTATGATGAGGGTGAGTCCTTTCTTATTTTGAGTGCTAGTCCTTTCTTATTACAAGATTCACACAGAGAAGACACCGACGTTAACCAAAACGCTACATAAGGATTGCAAGGTTTTATCTGACATTTTTGGCCGTTTTGAGTTACTATGACCTTGAACCGATCGATTATTCGGAGTCGTTATTTTATCAAGATATTCAACGAATCGAAATTCGAAAAAGCTTGACCTGTTGTGAAACTCAGAACTTTTTCACGTCAAATTTCTCACAACAAGGAACTGAGCAGATAGGACGTTGTCATTCTAAGGTAACGAAATGTGATGCGTTGTGGTGAAATCAGGCGCTCGTCACAATAATGTGACCGAAGAGAAAGGCATTTTTACTCCAGTTTGACAATTTTTTAAAGGAATTTTTTTTTGTTTTTTGGCTGAACACTTTTGTTTGGCCTAATAACAACAAACCCGTTACCCACGTGTGAATTTTACTGGAAAAAACGTTGATTAAGGTACAAAATATGTAAATTTTCAGTTTTCAAGGACTCTCGAGTTATAGAAGTCACCAAACCTTGGCGTCCATTTT
>NW_004797925.1:371344-376627 GCF_000002075.1 Aplysia californica | reverse complement strand
TGACAAACATACAAAAGTAGTTGAGGAAAATGACAATAGTAAGGATCAGGAAAGAAACAGCAGCAGTTTCCTGTTGTAGATCAGGCACAGTTATGAGCGTGACATGAGTCAGCCCATTTACAATTCTACTATGCTTGAACGAGAAATGTCCCCCCTTTGGGAATGGCCTAAAGACACTACAGTCAGAGGCACTACCCCGGGGGGTTCACCACTGTTTGACATAATATTTCAAGATGCCGAAAACAATTATTATAGTATTATATGTTTTAGAACTATTCTTAAAGGAACTACCTAGCGTCCTCAGTGCTTTCTTGTCGTATGTCCATCTTTGAACAGTGAATATGTGACTTTTTCTTTGGCTCACACTTCGTTATGAACTATTTTAACTGTTATAGAGATACGACAAGAATGAACTGAGGTCGCGACCTGATACTATAAAGTGTTTTCATATTTACTAGGAGCAAAACCTTAATGTTTACTGTCGTCCCAGCCTCTTGAAAAGGCATTGTTTATTGCTTGAACAGAAATATATTAAAGCTTACTACAAGGGATGTCCCAGAAATGTAAAGAAATGACCATAGCATGATGAGTTTAGTCATGATTTAGATACAACTTATACAGTAATTTTTGCTAAAACAAAAAATGTCCTATGTACGTCAAGGCAAACCCATGAACATGAAACGACATGCTCAGGAATGCAACCCAAACTTTTTTCATTAGGGTCGTGGGATGCACAAGGAAATGAAAAGTCCACTGAAAAAACGGGCAAAGTCCCAAACTGAAAATCACGAGGGTACAATTTTTGAACGCTTGTTAGTTCTTAACTGTATTTCAGTTCAGCTGTTGGTTGATTATTGTTGTTAGATTTACCATCCAACAAACATATAAAATAAACCACCAATCAAACAAATTTGAAGTTATGAGTCTACAAGCTTTTAAAATTGGCACCCTCACAATTTCCAGTTGTGACTGTGCCCGTTTTTTTAGTGGAGTCTTCAAATCTTAGTCTAGTTCCTATTTTGTCGTGTGTAAATTTTTATTTTGCCCGTATCACCCCAACAATGCCGTACAAACTTTAATTTGCTGTTTCTTGTCGCAGTATCTATCTGGAGACGTTTGCGACGGAGATAGAGCAAGTAAAATACTTTGTGCCTCTAGACCAAGTAAAAAAATATGAAGGGTCACACAAGGGCATTCATCCCCCCTTCCCCCCACCCCCACCCCCCGTTTTAACCCATAAATGAATATTTTGCAGTTAAGTTTGAAATTTTCTTGAAAATAACTGATTTGTGACAGTTGTAGTGGCTATATGTTTGATCTGAAGCAAATAATACTCCGTTTGACCCTCCAAAAACAGTGAATCTGTGTGGGGGAGTGCGTCTCCGAATAGTTCCTGGGTGCTCGCCGGAGACATCTCCGAATATCTTCCTCCGTGTCTTGTGGTCATATTATGATGTCAACTGTTTTAAAAACCCACGGCGCTGAATTTTTCTGTCTGGATCTCATCTCATTAAAGACAAGTCTGTTCACTGTTGACTTAGAAAAAAGTACAGGTCATTAGCAATGTCATGAATTTAGAACATCCTATTTTCATGAATAATTTTCGAGTGCGTTCAGTATTTTTGTCTGTGTTGACAGACAGACAGACAGGTGTCCGTTTCTAACTAGCTGATCGTTCACTTTGTATGCTCGTCTTTCGATACACTGCAGGCTAATTACGCCTTTGATCTAACTAAAACAATCTCCCATAAACACATTCAAGATCTGCCTGAACTTCAGTATGATTTGCCCCTTTTTTGTGAAGAAAAAAAAACTAAAGCTTTAGTCTCTTTTTTTTTAACATCTCAATGAACCACCAATAAAACAAATATGAAGTTGGCGGGTGCTCTGGCGTGGTTTGCTTCTTCTTTCCTATCACACATCTATCGTCCTTATCTCCCCTTCTTCTTTTGCTTGTTTGTTACTCTCTTGTAACACCTCTAATTTTCTAGCTCTCATATGACCTTCCGCAGTTTCGAGCGCGGTAAAACCTCTACTAAAACTAAACTAAAATAATATGAAGTTATGAGTCAACACGTTTTCAAAATCGATATCCTCACGATTTTCAGTTTGTGACTATTCCCGCTTTTCTCCATAGACTCCGTGTGTGTGCGTTAAAAAAAAAAAAACTCGCACTCTAATGGTGTAGTAGGGCGCATGTGAGGATGACCATGGTGGTGTGAGGGCCGGCTCTGATCAGGAGCAATCTTTCTGTAATCAGGCTACGTCTAGACAGAGTTAAACCACGGAGAGAATGTTTGTGAACAAAATCATGCCTCCTCTCCTGGGACTGTCTCAGAGATTACAAATGGTAAAATGGTATACGTTTAACACCTCTATCAACGCTGTTGTTAGGTTATTTAAGAGGAGGGGCCTCCAAGTTTAACGTCCATCTCCGAAAGGACCGAGCCAAGTGGAAAATTCGTGTTAAGTACCTTTCCAAAGGACACAATGTTGTACCGAGCAGAGGCTCGAACCCCCGAACCCGCAGTCTCCCGATTACGAGCCCGGTCGTCTAACTGAGAGATTACATACACGACTATCTTCAACAGGGTATTTTTAATAAACGTAACTTTTTAACTGTGAACAGGCATCTGTGGTGAGGTGGTTAGGACGTGCTTCGCCGTAACACGCAGAAGACGCGGGTTCGATTCCCGTTTTGGGCTGTGCCTTTGATTTAATAAGGATTTGACGCATTTAGTAAGCCCTGCTACACAATTAGGTCATATATGTGCAAAAGATTAGACGCGTTACAAGATGGTGTCAAGCAAAAAAAGAAAGTACAGAGATAAGGATCTAGGATGATAGATGTTTGATATGAAAGATGGCGTTTTCTTATTATTTATCTATATCTGTCTGCTGGGTCATTACTTGTTACTTGTGTGAAGGACCGACATCACTGCACAAGGGAAAACCCCATAAACGCTCGGTCCCCTGAACAACCACATCTCTCATCAAGCCAGAATCAGTCTTGAAAGGAAGAGTGGTAGAAAACCACCTTCAGAATAATCTAAATTTCTATCAGTGTGAACATAACATTTCTGGAATGAAAATTACGTATAGACTAGTAGTCACTCTAGAATCACAGAGTTCTGTCTGCTCAGTACCACATATTTTTTCAGTAAGAGTTTTACGGCACTTGCAACACAATAAGGTCGTATAAGTGCAGAAGATTAGAGGTGTTACAAGAGAGCATCAAACATTAAAAAGAAGGAGGAGAGATCAGGACGATAGATGTTTGATAGGAAAGACGGAGCAAACCACACCAGAGCACCCGCCAACCATCCGTATACCACGGTTTAAGAAATTTGACTTTTAAAACGTTGAATTTCAAACCATTTCCCGCTAATTCGAAAACAATCCTTTGAATATCTTGGCAACGCACCGAATAAGCTTACGATTTTGATAGAGAGGCTAGAACATTAATTTGGTTTCTGACCTCCTGAAACTCAAAACGCCACATTTAACATGTCAGATAGAAATTTGTAATTCTGGAGTCCCGTAATGGTGTTATCTTGGCGTTTGGGATCATTACAAGCTGCATGCTGTTTGTTCCTTCCTTAGCTTTACTACTCCCTTTACCTGGTCCTGCTGCAGCAACCAAGGCCCATAACTTCTCTTCCCTCAGGAACGTGAAACCCTGTTTTACAACCAGCACCCACTTTCGTCACATTTAAGAGGCGCTGGCATTATTTTTCTGCCCGTTCGCCCATCGTCATTTGTGAGACAGCGCGGTGGAATCAGACTCTCGTCAAAATAATCAAAGAGAAGAAACTTGCATTTTTCTGCAGGTTTGTGAATTTTTATTTTAAAAATTTTGGCTCAACACCTTTCATGCCCAATAAAGAACTCATTTATGTGTCGATTTTTCTGAAAAACCTTGATAAATGGTACAAAAAATGAAAATTTTCATTTACCCCGGACTCTTAGGCTAAGGAAATAACTAATCTTTGACGGCCATTTCCTCACTAATTTTACCTCTGAAAACAGGTGACCCCCACCTCTTTCTTTCGCAAATATATCGACTTGTATTCAAGAAAATGGATATTTTTAAAATCCAAATAAAGACAAGTGATCAAGCTTTAAGATGATACCAATAACTCTACATGCCCCAAAATTGACGAGAGCCTGATTCCACCACGCTGCCTCACATTTATGTCCGATCGGGTCATTAAATAACTCCTGACGCTACCCGCCCGGGCGATCACCACTGCTCACCAAAGTGGCCAGATGTTATATGCGTGGGCATTAACACCCAGGATGTAGAACCCTGACCCGGGAACAGAAAGTGATGCTCGGAAACATATCATTGGCCTAACACCTGTTCAAGGCTACACGATTATTTACGAGGTGAGGACGTCAAACCTAACGTACAGCTCGTATTAGACAGGACTAAGCAGATAAAGATGATTGTAAGTACACTGTTAAGAGTAAGTGACGATGACCACACCAGAGTGTCAGTTACAACAACAAGAATAACAACCATTACAACAGCAGCAACAAGAACAACAAAATGGACAAGAATAAAAGAACAACAAAAATAACAACAACAACAACAACACAATTAAATCAGAAGCAACAACAAGAACAAAAACAACAACAACAACAATAAAACAACAACAGAAAAGAAAACAACAACAAGAACAACAACAACAGCAACATCCACAACAACAACGACGATAACAACAAAACAACAATAACAACAACATCAACAACAACATAACTACAACAACATAACAACAACAGCAACAACAGCAGCGCGTAGCTTTCAGCTATCACGGCCGAACTCATGAATCATCTTGTATTAATTTACAAGCTCGCATAATCTATCATCATCTACATGTAAAAGTCGGTCGTTCACCCGTGAGGTCCTAGAGAGTTCAAACAGCGTACACTATCTCTTGTCCTCGGGCAAATTTAGACCTGTGAAGTGAAGGATATCACTAGCTGTTTACTGTTTTGTAAAATACGATAATGCTGCTATTTGAGTTTTTAATTTAATACACTCTAGTGGAAATAACGAAATGAATGACTAACTTAACCGGTCACTTTATTCAATCCCCATTCAGACACTCAATCTCCCATTCATTCACTCATTCACTCATTTGCTCTCTCACTCACTCATTCCTTTTCTCTCACTCACTTACTTATTATCTCCCACGCACACTCATTTGTTCTCTCTCTCCTTCTCTCTCCTTCTCTCTCTCTTTCTCTCTCTCTCTCTCTTGCTCTCTCTCTCTCTCT
>NW_004797925.1:367105-368160 GCF_000002075.1 Aplysia californica | reverse complement strand
TGAGTTCTTTAATGGGCATGAAAGGTGTTGAGCCAAAAAAACAAAAATTTGAAAAAAATTCACAAACATGTGGAAAAATGCACGTTTCTTCACTTTGATTATTTTGAGGAGAGCCTGATTCCACCACGCTGCCTCACAAATGTAGCGTCAGCCACTTGCAGGACACCCTCAGAAAGCCTAGCAGAAACATCACAAGACCGTCGCTGCAGTGGAACCTACAGGGAGCACGAGGATGGGGTAGGTCACGGGAAACATGGAGGAGATGCGTGGAAAGGGACATGAGAGAAATGAAGCTCACTCCCAAAGAGGTTGGAAGGATGACCCAGAAGAGAGATAAATGGAAGGAGCTTGTATGTGGCCTATACCCTGCCGGGGGTGAAAGGCATTGGTGAACTTGTAACAATCAGAAAAAACGAAAACTCCGCACATATAAAAACAGTACAATAATAACAATTACTTTAGTTTAATTTTATCTTCATTTTCAAAAGAAAGGAAATATTCTCAAAATGTACTTTTTCAAGGGGACACTTTTTCTTTGGTAAGTGTTTTACGACGCTCGCAACTGCAAAAAGTTATATGAGCGCGCGGGACACATTTAACATTTTCAGTTTGTACGAAATTTTGAACTCTGCCCGGGTGGCGACCGAAGCCTACTTTTATCGATTTTGGACCACCAAGGGATCTTTAACGTGCACAACTTGCACATGGGACCTCGGAGATTTTTCGCCCGTTGTCCGAGAAGGCTAGGTGTAGATCTTTCCTATCATAGGATCAGGGGAATGGCGGGAAGACAGCAGTAAGAAGGAGCCAAGGAGTAGCAGTAGAAAGGCTGCAGAAAGAGCCAGGAGCACAGAGGAGGGGGGCAAAGGAGGTGAGGGGGGTGGGGGCAGAAAGTGGAGACGAAAGCAGACGACAAAAAGATTGTTATAGAGCTAGAAAAGCTACGAGAGGAGAAAATCGTATGCAAGAAAATTTTCCGTCGCTCTCCGGACTCGAACCTAGGACCTGTTGAAGAGAGGCGAACACCTTAATGACGAGCACCCCCCTCCCCCCCC
>NW_004797925.1:364596-366093 GCF_000002075.1 Aplysia californica | reverse complement strand
AGAGAGAGAGAGAGAGAGAGAGAAAGAGAGAGCAATACCCCATGACCCCCGTCCAACCTTGTAGTCAAACTATACAATGATGTGGGGTCAAAAATTCGTGGAGTAAATTTTGGCCAAATAGCTCCTCAACTATCTATCGAACATACACTCTCAAGATTTTTGCACAGCAACTTGTATCAATTTGCCGTGACAGACAAATATTTTTGTAAACCCTGTTAGATTTATTCTAGAAAATTCCTTAATAAATACTCATTAAAAAATCCCAGTGGATGATTTCTACATACAGATTTTAAACGGTTCCCAGCTGGGACAATATGGCTTTGAAAAGCAAGTCCGTCCTGTTTTTCTAGTCTGGAGATTGTGCTTATTGAACGTAATGTTTTGAGAACTTGTAGGGGGAAAAGTGTTCTCTAGCATATAAAATTAATTTATTGTTAGTAAGATTGCCACTAAAAAGTGTCATTGTCGAGTTGTGACATAGGCCAAACGCGTATCTAAACTGAGTGTGAGAAGTGGGAAGAGCTGTGAACAATTCTTTTTTTTTCCGCGTGAAGGAGATTTGTAAGATTTTAGGTAATTTTAGAAAATCTAACGACGATTGTTGTTGAACTTTTTTTAATGATAAATTAAGTAAAGACAAACTGATACAAACGGCAATGTATGTAAAGTATGGGGGACATTGGTTCACCCGTTAAAAAGATATTTGAGAATATGAGGATAAGTTGCATTACGGATCTTTTAGCAGTACTTCTGCTCTGCTTTCACTGGTTTCGACTGCTCTAATCCAGCCCTGCCTATCATAATGTTTGTTCTGAAGTATGCACGCCTACACAGAGGCAAGTTAGTGTCTTCCGTGTGCTTTGGGTTTTTTTTGGGTTGACGAGGCTATAATCAGTTCAGTTCAAGAGCACTCAAGAAAAATATGAATTCAAATATGAGTCACGACGCGGTGGAATCAGGCTCTCGTCAATTTTGGGGCATAATTATAAAGTTATTGGTATAATCTTAAAGGTTATTCATTTGCCTTGCTTTTGGTGTAAAAAATATCCATTTATCTTGAATAAAAGTCGCGATATTTGCGATTGAAGGAGGTGGGGTCGCCTGGTTTCAGAGGTAAAATTAACGAGAAAATGGCCGCCATAGTTTGGTGACTGCCATAGCTTTAGAGTCTTTATAAACTGTAAATATACATGTTTTGGTCAACTTTTTCCATAAAATCCACTCATAAAAGAGTTTTTGAAAGGAAATACTAGGTGTTGAACCAAACAACAGAAATTCTTTAAAATGTTAAAACAAGCTGAACAATGCCGATTTCTCTGATTTCATTATTTCGACGAGCGGCTGATTTCACCAAGATGCCTCAGATATATCATTAGTAGTTTCCTTATTTGTCTTCAACGTTTCTTCTCCTATTTTAAAAATGTTATTGTATCTTTCCCCTAGTTTTTTTCCAGCTCGCACGACTTTTCAAGGTTGTTGTTTATTCTGCCCCCCCCC
>NW_004797925.1:361752-363713 GCF_000002075.1 Aplysia californica | reverse complement strand
GTTTTGAGGAGACATTTCATTTCGCATGCGATGATTTTGGTTTCATGGGTTTTACTTAATGTCCAGGTCTGGCACTGGTAGCATATGTTGGTATGAATAGTAAAGTGATAAGCTGTCTCTTTGTGTCCATGGAGATGTTTGGATGAGATAGGAGGGGTGCGAGCTGGTAGGTGATAGGGTTGACAAAGTTAGAACTTCTATTTCTCTGTCTATGGACCCGTTTTCAATAATATTATAACGACGTCCAAATATTGTAAAGGGACAGCACTTTCTGTTTCAAGTTCCTGAGTACTAATATTATTATTATGACGTAGCATAGGTGAAATAGGTAGTATTGGGGTTATGCTTTCGGACTCTCAAACGTAAGCATTTGGGCTCGAATCTGTTCAGGGGTCCAACGTTCTGTCTTGTTCATCTTTCTCCCCTTTATGTCCAAGTTTTAAACCACGTTCTTGACCTTACCTTGAACAAACATCTTTCACAATTTGCTTCACAACCTCACGTCGGTGTTTCTGTGTAGGCACGGGCGCTTATATATTTAGCGAGGCCGAGCCAAAAAACTACAAAAATGATTTCAAAAGAACCAGTCCTACCAACAACAAATAATTTTTTTTTGCAGATAAAGTCGTGCGCTGGAATATATTTTGCTCGAGTGTGACAAACTGAAATTCGTATCGCTCTTGATAAAGTATATTTGTGAGGCAGCGTGGTGGAATCAGGCTCTCGTCAACTTTTGGGCATGTAGAGTTATTAGTAGCATCTTAAAGCTTGTTCACTTGTCTTTATTTGGGTGAGAAAAATATCCATTTATCTTGAATACAAGTTGAGATATTTGAGAATGAAGAAAGTGGGGGGTCACCTGCTTTCAGAGGTAAAATTAGTTAGAAAATGGCAGCCAAATATTAGTTATTTCCTCAGCTTAAGAGTCCGTGGTAACTGAAAATTTACATTTTTGGTGCCTTTAATCAAAGTTTTAAAGAAAAAAATCCTCAAAGAAATGAGTTCTTTAATGGGCATGAACGGTGTTGAACCAAAGAACAAAAATTTGATAAAAATTCACAAACCTGTGGAAAAATGCAAATTTGTTCACTTTGACTATTTTGACGAAAGCCTGGTTCCACCACGCTGCCCCACATTGAGTATAGATATACTGAGTATAGATATGGTAAAAACAAATGAAAAAGTCCTGGTTGAAGCAAATTGCAGACGACACGCGACCTCAGTGCTTTCTTGTCGTATCCCCAATCCTTTTAACAGTGAATGCAGTTCATAACAAAGAGTGAGCTTGAGAAGATGTCACATATTCAATGTTGAATAAAATGGAGATACGACAAGAAAGCATTCAGGTCACGCGACATCTTATGACGAATATACGAAAGCGACAGGCAAAGTTCATTTGGACACAAATTGCGGAATGAAGCATAGGAGAACAATATCGTAACAACCGAAAAGTTTGATGGAAAGAGAAGCAGAGGCAGACAGCTAGAGCGGAAAGATACAGGACAGGTTGACAACATGGCTGGGAACAGCAAGAACGACAAACACCATCGCTGCAAGGCAAGACAGTAAAGTGGAGGTAAATGATCGCCCACGCCAGTCGGCAAGGCACCTCATGATGATGATGATGATGATGATGATGATGATGGTGATGATGATGGTGATGATGATGGTGATGATGATGGTGATGATGATGATGATGATGATGATGATGGTGATGATGATGGTGATGATGATGATGACGATGATGATGAGGATGATGATGATGTAGATCTAGATTCTTGTCATTTATATTGTGAATGTTCCCGAGGAAGCCTGTTGAGGGCGAAACGTTGAACTTGTGATTTAAAAAAAATGCTATGTACCTCAGAGAGAGAGTATACCCTCAAAATCACAAGAAAATGCTAAAAATTCTGATGGAGCTACTTACCTTAATAATACGAATATCTAAAGTGATTTTCATT
>NW_004797925.1:357812-359281 GCF_000002075.1 Aplysia californica | reverse complement strand
TCACTTTGGCCGCCTAGAGCTTCCAGACTATTTAACTTTCGAATTTTAAAAAAAATGATGGTTCAGAATCATTTAAAGGATGCACAGTTTTATTGAGGAGCCTGGAGTCACTGCAGTTTAATGTTCAGCTTTTCATTAGTTTCGTTTAGATCTAATCTTGGGAAAGTCCGTCTTCTAAGACGCCATTGTAAACAAGTGAGGTTTCCGTTCACTAGCCGGGCCTACTGGTTCCTCAATGACTCGACGATCAATTCTTTTGAGTCCATTCTTGGAACAAGTACCCAGCTGGTAGTTAATAAGTATGCATACGTGTATTAGTATAAATATTATTGTATTGTATCACATTTAAATTGACAAATCACGTCAGGAGAATTAGATGCATTATTGACAAGTTTTTTAAAAAAGGTTTTAGTGAGAGATTTACTGCACTTGCAACACAATAAGGTCATATAAATTCCGAAGATTATATAGGTGTTACAAGAGAATAACAAACAAGAAAAAATGGAGGAGAGATCAGGACGATAGATGTTGATAGGAAAGAAAGAGCAAACCACCCCAGAGCCCCCGCCAACCCCCCACCAGGGAATGGAGGTGGAGGGAAAAAATAGAATCACATAAAAAGTAATACATGCGGTACTCACTGAAGCAAGGACAGGAAACTGCTTAATACTTTTCTCTTTTCTCTACACTTTGTTATCTCACTCTGTTTGTGGAAGGCTGATATTTTGATATTTTCTTTTTCTTGGATTCCAGAAAGGATATATATGATAATCTAGATATCAAATCTCCATCCGAAAACACACACAAAAAAAAACAACAACTCAGTGACAAAAAAATAGCAACAGTAAAAAAAAACACAAAACAAACCCAAAAAATCAGGAAAAGATTAGGAACAAAGATTAATTCTTATTCAGCCAGCTCTGTCTCCCAGTCTACAAATACGACAAACTGACCATTGTTTAAGGCAAATGGCGAATATTTCCAGAGAACAGACGGCCATTGTTGAGTCAGGAGTTATGTGACGGTCGCACAAAGGCAGCATTCACGTGAGATTTTTGTTGTTGTCGTCATAAACACAGAAGTTACGCCACGCCAAGTCTAGCCTAGTCTCTGAAGCGACAGAGACAGAGACGTAGATTATCGTAGTTTTTTCTAAATTCAGAAGGGATTGCTAAAAAGAGCTTCATACCGATAATATGTATTGTGAGCGAAACAAAGAATTCACGCGAGCGAAAGGGGCACCGTAGTCAGGTGGCTTGGCTTCGATCTTTATCGATATTGACTATATTATCGAAAACGATAAAAACATTGACTTTTTATTTTAAAAAACAAATACAGAAAGGAATCAATTAATGCTTAAGTCATCTGTTCTGTGCTATGATATGCCTCTCTTTTTTCTTTCTCTCTCTCTCTCTGTCTGTCTGTCGGTCTCTCTCTCTCTCTCTCTCTCTCTCTCTCTCTCTCTCTCT
>NW_004797925.1:355869-356938 GCF_000002075.1 Aplysia californica | reverse complement strand
GGGGAGGGGCGAAAATTAAATTCAAGAGGCCCTTAGGTTAACCGGGAGATTTTTGTGGGTTTCTTCGTTTCTTTGGGCGTATTTTTATTTTTAATATATATAATCCTTTAATCCTTTTTTCTCCTTTTTTTCTGGTAATTGTCAGCAAAAATAAACTGATGTGTGACTTCACGAAAGAGGGCTTGCTGTCAAATTTGAGGACAGATAAAAAGAAACCCCAAAATTCTTTTTATGTCCTCTTTGTTTTTAGTAAGCCAGCCAATCTTGAGCGATCTTGCAACTTATAACAATTTTTTTTTATAAGGTGCAAGAGCATGCAAAGATATTGTTATGCAGAGTTTGCTAAAAAAGTGCGCAATATTATGTTCACCAGAAGTTGCATACATACAGCTAGCGCTCTCTAACCCTATCCGTACGTCTTGTTTTACTATAGTACCAATACGACGTGCCACCACTTCCAAAGAGGAAATGTATTCGTTAATCCGATCCGTACTCGTTGCATAGCTATTTGTAAAAATGATTTTTTTAAAGAAATACTGAACGTTTCAAAGAGATCTTCGCACTAGAAGTACTCTAAAATGTGAAAAATACAACCCCGGGGGTACAAAATGACCCCAGGGCGTACGGACAGGGTAAAGTGACTGGCTCGACTGGGAAAAACCAGAGACGCATTACTTTTTTTTAAGTGATAGTGCCACTTGACAGCCATTTTATTTCTCTGCATGGCAGTGTCTGATTTATTCAAATACCCAATTTTTAAAACAGTTATACCATTTTGAAGTAGGAAGTGACAGTGCGATTTGAGACTTTGAGAAAGACGCATTTGAAGGTAAGCCTTGTTTATCATGAGAAATGCTGGTTTTCCCAGGCTGCCACACATTTCTCTCTTTGTACTTCACTTGCAGCTCATAAAACAAAACACATAATACACCAAAACTCATGAGAGAGGAAGAGGGGAAGTTAACAAAAAGAATGACCCCAACCCCTCTCCCCACCCCTCCCCCTTTTAGCAAAATCATCATCATCCGGTGCCTTGCCGACTGGCGTGCGCGATCATGGACCTCCACTT
>NW_004797925.1:354328-355303 GCF_000002075.1 Aplysia californica | reverse complement strand
ATCATAATAATAATAATCATCATCATCATCATCATAATGATAATAATAATAATAGGCTATCCATAATATTTATAGCCAGCCTTCAACCTCCAACTGTCTGCTAATCAATCAAGTTGGAAATAACCCGTACAACTGAGACAATGGCGGTGTACGTCTTGAAGAATGGGTCTGTACGTCAAGGACGAAGACATTGTAGCGTGAGGAGGAAATGTGAGCCATCGTGGTGAAATCAGGTGCTCGTTAAAACAATGAAATCAAAGATACAGGCATTTTTCATGGCGTTGGGTATGGGTACTTTAATTTTTTTTTTTTGACTCGACACCTTATACATCCTTTTAAAAACGAATTTCTGTGTGGATGTCACCGAAAAATGTTCTTTAAAGTCACAAAAATGTAAATTTCAAGTTACCAACTAACAAAAGCTTAGGAAGTTACCAAACTTTGGTGGCCATTTTCTCTCCAATTATACCTAACATACCACGCGACCCCCACCTCCTTCCATCTCAAATATCTTGACATCCATTCAAGATAGGTGAGAATTGTTTTCACCAAATGCAAGACAAATGGACAAGCTTTAAGAAAATAGTATTATCAATAACTCTATAATATACCCAAAAATTGATGAGCGCCTGATTCCACCGCGTTGTTGACACAAAAGCTTTCTGCTGTTACGGTAACCTCTGGGTGTGTAGGTTACAGGCCTTCGACGCTGTAATAATGTGATAGATGAGTTCTCACTTCCTTTTTTGAAAGGAATGTTAATCTTTGGAAAAAGACTGGGGCAAAGATGGGGAGAAGGGAGAAAGAGAGAGAGAGAGAGGGGGAGAGAGAGAGAGACAGACAGAGAGAGAGATAGAGAGAGAGAAAAAGAGAGGGAGAGGGGGAAGGGTGACTCACGCACACTCACAGAGAAAGAGGAATAGAAAGTCTATTGTGTGCCTGCGTGAGTGTTTGTTTGTGTGTGTTAGAGAGAGA
>NW_004797925.1:353157-354228 GCF_000002075.1 Aplysia californica | reverse complement strand
GAGAGAGAGAGAGAGAGAGAGAAAGAGAGAGAGAGAGAGTTAAGGAGAGAGGGAGAGTGAGAGAGAGAGTGAGAGAGAGTTAGGGAGAGAGAGAGAGTGAGAGAGAGAGAGAGTTAGGGAGAGAGAGAGTGAGAGAGAGAGGGAGAAATCACCAAGAAAACCCACACAAACTGTGTTTAAAAAAATTGTAATGCGCTGTTTGTCATTTGATCGAGGACAGAATCTGATCTGATCAGAACACATCCCATTATGACATGCAGAATAAGTGAAACCGAGCTAACTTAATTCTTAGGATACTCTTTATACATCTGCTAAGAGGGTGCGATGGCGGAGCGGTTAGTGTGCTCGTCTTCAAGCGGAAAGTTCTTGTTCGAGTCTCTGTTCGGACGCAGATTTTTTTTCTCCCCCTCCTGCCCACCCAGCAGTAATGGGTACCTGACTTCGAGTTGGGGAAGTAAAGGCGGCGTGGAAAAGAACTGACCACTCTACCACAATATGCCAAAGACCCAGGAAGTTGTCTCACTAACAAGGCAATCCGCAATGTCCGGATCGGATGCGGGAACAACTTTACTTTTTACACCTGTTAATGGAAGTCTGGGATTTTATCCAGTAATGTCGTATATAGTTTAATATATGCCATTTCAAAGTCAGCAGCGTTTTGTCTATTAAACGGACACTGGGCTGGTGAGGGCAAATTCAGAAAGTGGAAACAAAAAAATAAACTCTTACTTGCAGTCGTCGAATCTCGAACTCACATGAGATAGAACAGGTTTGAGAATCACAATGCTGTCTTTGCATGGATTTTTGTTGTTGTTGTTGTTGCCCTCCGTGGGTTCCACTGCAGCGACTGTCTTGTGATGTGTCCACTGAGCTTTCTGAGGGTGTGTCCCATCCATCGCCACTTTCTACATCCTGAACAATCATTAATCGATAATAATAATAATAATAATAATAATAAATAGCATTTATACTGCGCATTTCCATTTCCTAAAAGATGCTCAATGCACATTACAATGAAAAAGACATCACATCTTAAAAATTAATCGACAAGTGTGTACGTAAAACAAAGTA
>NW_004797925.1:350975-352552 GCF_000002075.1 Aplysia californica | reverse complement strand
GGAGAGAGGGAGGAGGGAGTGTTTGTCATTTCTTTTTGTGTGTGTGTGTTTTTAGTTTGATTCTTTTCAAATTGGGAGGGGGGTGGGGGGTGGCGCATGCATGTCAATGAAGCAAACATGTCTCAAGGGCAATTTGTAGGAGGGGGCCGGAAGGAAGGAACAAGAAGAGTTGGAAAGCTTGTTTCGCTGTTGTTTTTGCGTTAAAACAAAAATTAGAACCCAGTCATGCTCAATATTAATAATTCATTCATCTCATGCTCATTAACTTGTTGACGTTAATGACAAGTTTGCTTGTTAGGACAGATAGAAGAAAAAAAAGATAAAAAGACGTAGGATGCCTCTATGGGGTAGTGCATCCTAAACTATCATATAGATAGTTATTTTTAACCTATCCCGCCCTACGTCGTGTTTTACTATCGTATCCATACGGCGTGGGGAACTCTGTGCCACCACTTTCCAAAGAGGAAATTAATATTTGTGAGGCGTGCTGACAAAATGAGTTACTTCCCACATTCCACAAATAAATGGAGATATTGGAGAAAAAAAATCGACTTTAGGGTCAAATTTGTGAATTTTCTTTATTGATGCCATATTCTTTAACTACAAGACCTGTCTTTTATAAATCATTTCATATTTATAAACTGTTAAAAACTTCACCTGTAAGCGTGATGTATCTATTTCCTTTAGGCTTGAATCCGAGAAGTCACTCGGTTTGTCAGCACGCCACACATTTACTCGTTAATCAGATCCGTACGCTTTGCATAGTAGTATATCAAAATGATTTTTGAGAAATACTGAATGTTTCAAAGAGATCTTCGTACTGGAAGCTTTCTAAAATGTAAAGAATACAACCCCGGTGGTGCAAATTGACCTAGAGCAAAACAACTTTTAAAAATCATATCGATACTTCTTTTTGAAACATCATGGACTAAAAAAAAAAAGAAAAGAACTAAATAGGGTCTTGGTGAACGTAAAAATAAATTGACAAGTATTTCGATACTTCTTTTTGATGTTTCACTACTGCAAAATTGATTTGTTTAAAATGTCTACGTGAACGTAAAACATAAAGAGGCATTTCGGTACCTCTTTATAAAAGTTCCACGGACTCTAAATAGTGTCTACGTGGGTGTATACCATTGCCAATCACATCGACAGGTGTTTTTTTCCTCCTCCAAAATAATGTGATACCTTGTTTTGGACATGTCTTCGTTTCTGCTCACGGCAATTTGCCCTGCTCTTCTGTACAGCACTTTTATGCCAGAAAATTCAAGTTCTTTGACCTTCTCTGGGCATCCTTAAATGCCTCCGAGGAGAATCCTGAAAAAAAAAGATTATTATAATCTGCCTCATATTAAAGCTGTCCTCTTCACACTCCTGTAATTTTCTGCGGCGGATGTAATTTCATTTAATGACGTAAAGCTTTTAAAAAAGGGAGAACTAACAGTTCGTTCATCCCCCGAGGAGAGGTATTTGGAGAGTGAGCAAAGATTGAAAGAGTAGAGAGAGAGAGAGAAAAAGAGAGAGAAAGAGAGAGAGAGAGAGATATGGAGGGGCAGAGAAAGGCAGAGAGAGAGAGA
>NW_004797925.1:347768-350200 GCF_000002075.1 Aplysia californica | reverse complement strand
ATTATTATTATTATTATTATTATTATTATTATTATTATTATTATTATTATTATCCATATATGAACACTTATACCAAACTTCGTGGTTAATATTATGCAGTGAGCTAAGTTTGGCCCATCGCTCCAAGAAGCTTTCAAAACTCGTGTGTAAATCGTAAGTTAAAAAACACAGCTGAATCAAGGAAATTAGTTTGGAACAGAAAACGAAAGGAGACAATATGAATTCATAGAATATTACAGAAAATGCACGTAGCATTGATCTGAATGTTTTCTACATATGATGATATGTGAGGCAGCGTGGTGGCATCAGCCGCTCGTCGTTTTTTTTTTTTTGGGGGGGGGCATTATATGGAGTTGTTGGTATCTTCCTAAAGCTTGTTCAGTTGTCTTTATTTTGATGAAAAAAAATATTAATTTATCTTGAATACAAGTCGAGATGAAGGAGGTGGGGGTCACCTGTTTTCAGAGGTAAAATTGGTAAGAAAATGGCCGCCAAAGATTAGTTATTTCCATAGCTTAAGAGTCCGTGGTAACTGAAAATTTACATTTGTTGTGCTTTTAATCAACGTTTGTCTGAAAATTCCAGACAGAAATGAGTTTTTTTTATGGGCATGAAAGGCGTTGAGCCAAAAAACAAAAATTTGATAAAAATTCACAAACCTACAGAAAAATGAAAGTTTCTTCACTTGTATTATTTTGACGAGAGCCTGATTCCACCACGCTGCCTCACATATGGAGTTGTTGGTATCTTCCTAAAGCCTTGTGTTTGGTGAAAAAAAATTCCCATCTCTCTCGACCAGAAGTAGATATATTTGAGTTTGAATGAGATGGGAGTTCATTTTTGTGTCAGGTGTAAAATCTTGTAACATGCAAAGCGTGAGCATCCTTGGAAACTACAAATCTGCATTTGCGTTGTTTTGTTCGTGCTTCTGATTAACATTTTTCAGTAAAACTCACGAATGAGTGGGTTTTTTAATGGACATAAAATGTGCTGAGCTTAAAGCAACAACAAAAAATCGACAAAAATTGCCAAACCTGAGGAAAAAATTTCACTTTCTTTGATTTCATTACTTTGACGAACGCATGATTGTACAACGATGCCGCACAAATTAGATACGTCAGACAGCCTTGCTTTCCCTTAGCCTTTCTCCTGCTGGGAAATTTCCAACGACGTCTGTACAGGCAAAATGAAATGATAATTCAAGACAGATTTAAATAAAACCACAATAATTATCATTCCCCTTATTTAAGATTAAACAACTGCGCAATTCGCAACACACACAAAACCCATAAAAATTTCCCTATAAATCAGTTTTTTTATTTTTTTAAAGAGAAACAGAAACTCGGATTTGTAGAACGAACACGAAAGAACGTTCATCTAGAGCGCAAAAGAAAGGTGTAAAAAAAAACACAAAAAAACAACAACAAAGAAATGAAATAAAATGAATAGTTTTTGTTTATCATGGATTCGGGCTCACTAATTCCCTTTCGTGGGCCCATTAGTAGAAGTAGGAGGAGGACGAGAAGGAGGATGTATCTCCCACCATTCCATCTGCGAGTAATGACCCATCTTACCTCCACTCCACATGCATTTCTGGAGAGAAAACAAAATTACCCCAGCTGTCATATTCCTTCCTGAGAGTGGAACTAAGCTAATCAATAATTAGTCATTACTGAGTAAATGCCTGCCACGAACGCATTAGTTTTCACAGAACATGAATAATGAAGTAAAATGTTTCCATCTTTTGAGAAGGGCACTTTTGTGATTAAGATGAAGACCTTCGGAATCAACTTGGTAGCTATGACGAGGTGAAGGAAGACAGTTAGAGCACATATTATTATTACATTTGATGACTATATTTGCTCAGAATTTGGTGTACATTTTGGGAGAAATCTCTCACACAAGAACGTCATTGCTATAATGAAATCTTCGATAATTATACCTTTCTCATGGTACAGACGTACATTTTTATTCTAAAACGTCATTGCTATAATGATATTTTCGATAATTATATCTTTCTCATGGTACAGACGTACATTTGTATTCTAATATTTGCAGGAAAAACACGTGTAAACACTGTAGACATATCAATGCAGACATTTTGTTATATTGTTTAATACACGTAATGTTGTCTTTTTTTTAACCACACACGTACCAGACACATCAATGCATTAAGGTGCAGACATATAACTCATTTACAAACCAGGAACATTGGGGAAAATAAACAGAGAGAGACACGTTTAGAGACCTAGCTAGACAAGCTTACATTCAAAACCGTTCTCTCAGTCTCTGTGTCCACCTCTTTCTCTCTCTCTCTCTCTATCTTTATCTCTCTCTCTTTCTTTCTTCCTTCCTTTCTTTCTTTCTTTCTTTCATTCTTTCTTTCTTTTTTTATCTTTCTCGATCTCTCTGTTTGTCTCTCAGCCTGTCTG
>NW_004797925.1:342190-345931 GCF_000002075.1 Aplysia californica | reverse complement strand
ACTCACACACACACACACACACACACACACACACACAGACACACACTAAGACAGGCTGACAAGGAGAAGACAATTAGCGCATGTTTCACCATTAGGTCTGTCCACGTACTGGACATCTCAGTGACAGCGGGGATGATACTGACGTCTTCCACAAACCAATTAGTCATTCAAAATGAAACACAATTGTGAGGCAGGGTGGTGAAATCAGGCGCTCCTCAAAAAAATCAAAGTGAAGACACTGGCATTTTTCCGCAGGTTTGAAGATTTTTATCGAATTTTTTTGCCTTTGGGCTCAGCACCTTTCATGCCCATTAAAGAACACATTTCTGCGTGGATTTTACTGCAAAACGTTGATTAATTAAAGCAACAAAATGTAAATTTTTAGTATCCACGGTCTCTCAAGTGGATGGAAGAACTCATATTTGGCGGCCATTTTCTCACTTATTTTACCTCTGAAGTGGGTGGTTGGCGGGTGCTCTGGTGTGGTTTGCTTTTTCTTTCCTATCAAAGATCTATCGTCCTTATCTCCCCTCCTTCTTTTTTTTGTTTTGTTTGTTACTCTCTTGTAACACCTCTAATCTTCTGGCGCCCATTTGACCGTATGCATTTGCGAGTGCCGTAAAACCTCTACTCAAACTAAAACTAAACTTACCTCTGAAACCATGTGACCCCAACCTTCTTCATTCACAAATGTCTCGACTTCTATTCAAGACAATTGATATTTTTTTCTTCCAACACAAGACAAATGAACAAGTTTTATGATGATACCAAGAACTCTGCATGCACAAAAATTGACGAGAGCCGGATACCACCGCGTCGTGAGACAATTATTTTTTTGTGAGGCATCGAGGTGGAATCAGGCGCTCGTCAAAATAATGAAACAGTGGGTGGTTGGTGGGTGCTCTGGTATGGTTTGCTCCTTCTTTCCTATAATAAAAATCTATCGTCTTTATCTCTCCTCCTTCTTTTTTATGTTTGTTACTCTCTTCTGACGCCTCTAATATTCGGCACTTCTATGACCTTATTTTGTTGCAAGGGACGTAAAAACTCTTTCTAAAAAAAAACAAATAATAAAACTGAAGAAACCTGCACTTTCGCACCGGTGTGGAATTTTTAACCTATTTATTTGTTGGGGGTGGGGGTGGGGGGCTTTTTTGTCCATTTGAGAACACATTTCTGTGTGGACTCCATAGGAAAACCGTTAATTAATGGCCTGGAAACTCATCCCTTCCTCACTCCCTCCCTCCTATACCCTACCCAAATCTCTTTCTTACCCTTTCCCTCACCCCCAATGTACCTTTATGCCCCCCCACCCCCTCCACCCTCTTTATTAATCTCTAAAGGTAGGCTATTAGTTTTACTCCGTCAAATCCACCATGTTGGAGTGGCTCAGGGAAAAGAAGATTTGAGAGTGTGAAGGGGAGAGCAATGTTTTGAAAAAAAACAACCAACCCCCACAATGGTCTCGGCAAGATCAGCTGACTGTCGCTTACATTGTGGGGTCGATAGCGTTGACGGTTGATAGGGGACAACGATGTGACCAAACCACGTACTTCAAACAAAAATGTACACTCTTCAGTGAATTCTTATATCAAAATAAACTGGGATTTTTTACCCCTTGGCACTCACATGACCTTATTATGCTGTTTCGAGCGCTGTAAAACCTTACTAAAACAAACGAAGCGCAGTAAAGTAGAGCTGAGCGAAGAATCGATCCCGGAACCGATTCCCGTGGTAAGAGCTACCTGAAAAAATGCCGACTTCTTTTTACGTAAACCAACGGTTTACTTTAATCATTACAATCTTTTTTTAAGATTTAGAAGGAAAAAAATTGATGCTTTGTAGTGTTCCGAAAACAAGGTTATCCTAAATCCTGAAGATGTTGAGAACCAACCAGGTATCCACCGAAAGAAACCACATCGTTATAAAGAAAGTAAGTGGGTGGTTGGCGGAAGCTCTGATGTGGTTTATCCTTCTTTCCTATCAAACATCTATTGTCTTTGTCTCATCTTCTTCTTTTTTATATTTGTTACTCTCTTGCAACACCTCTAACCCTCTGGCGTTCATATGACCTTATGCAGTTGCTGGCGCCTTAAAACCTCTACTAAAACTTTTTTTTAAAGAAAGTAATTGGGTGCGGAGTCGATTCCTACGATTCCTAGCTTTTGATAATCGGGAACCTCGCCGCCCAGCACGACAGGAATGTACTTTTACTCTCAGACCTGCTCCATAACTCAATTCTCGCGTCTTGCTGTGAAGCTGTTCAAGATGTTCTGTTTCGGGGCACCGGCGAAAGGTAACCTAATTTCGTTGTTCGTACTTATTTTGTTTAAGTACTTGTTTTCTTTATCTTACTTTCTTTATCCATCCGTCCTCTTGTACCTCTTGGGCGTCGAGGGGAGAAAGAGCTTTTGTGTCTCTAGCAAGTTTGATGGCCTAGCTGGGTGGAACGTCGTATGCTTTCAGGGTATCCTTCACACCCTCGATTCAGGTCTTCCTTGGTCTTTATTTTGCCTTGTACCCTGATAATTTCCTGTAATAGGTTTTACTGGTATGCTGGTTAGGTGTCATGCATGTCAGATGTCCAAACCACCTGATTGTTTGCCTCTGAATGTAGTGGAGGAAAGGTGTTGTTCCCATCATTTATTTATCAGAAGTTTTTGAAAAAGTCAGAAAACAGCACGTATACCATAATTTGACATTGTGTTAGATGGTTCGAGAATAATTATACGTCACAACACTGCCTTTTATTTACTGCTGAACTGGCATAATTAGGTGCCCACAACATTCCTTTTAAAGAGTTCTAGAACAATTAGAGAAGAATATTTTAATTGGAATAATCATTTTCCCAGGCTGTCAACAACACTGCGATAGTTGACAGGTATCGTAGAATATGCTAAGACAGGTTGACAAGTAAAAGACAGTTGGCACGGGTTTGTGGATTTGGTCTAATTATTTGTTTGATATTTAAGGGACATTCATGATCTTTGGGATTTGATGTAACAGAAGAACGTTCGGCAACGCTGATAATATCATCTTGTATTCCGAAGATGTATCAACGTAATTATCACCCACGTACTTTTTTGGGGAAAATTTCTAGTGTCATTTTTTAACCAGTTCTTCTTCTCCCACACTGACACACACAGGCACATGCAAATATACATAAAACATACTTCACTTTTACACACAATCACATGCGCACAAATACACACACACACACACACACACACACACACACACACACACCCACACACACATATATACGCACACACACACACACATACACAGAGAGTGGGAGAGAGAGAGAAATAGAGAGATAGAGGGAGAGGGAGAAAGAGAGAGAGAGACTGACAGACAGACAGACAGACAGAGAGAGAGACAGAGACCGAGACACACAGACAAACACACACACACAAACGCACACACATACAGAGAGAGAGCGAGAGAGACAGAGAGAGAGAGAGAGAGAGAGAAAGAGAGAGAGAGAGATACAGAGACAGACAGATGGATAGGTCCCGTGTGCAAGCTGCGCACGTTATAAAGATCCCTTGGTGATCTAAAATCGATAAGAGTAGGCTTCGGCCACCACCCGGGCAAAATTCAAAATTCTCTACCACCTGAAAACGTGGAATGTGTCCCGTGCGCTCCTATGACCTTAAGCAGTTGCGAGCGCCGTTATACCCTTACAATAAAAATTTTAAAAACATTTAAACCTCTCCTCCCCCTCCCCCTCCTCCCCAC
>NW_004797925.1:341342-341987 GCF_000002075.1 Aplysia californica | reverse complement strand
TGAGACAGCGTGGTGGAATCAGGCTCTCGTCGAAATAATAAAAGTGAAGAAACTTGCATTTTTTCCGGAGGTTTGTTAATTTTTATTTTTTGTTTTTTGTTTTTTTGCTCAACACCTTTCATACCCTTTAAAGAACTCATTTCAGAGTGGACTTTTCTGAATAACGTTGATTAAAGGCACACAGAATGTAAAATTTTCAGTTACCAAGGATCCTTAAGCTAAGGAAATAACTAATCTTTGGCGGCCATTTTCTCACAAATTTTACCTCTGAAAACTAAAGCTAAAAGGTATCTAACAGAAATGAAAGAGGTCATAAACCTATATAACGTCGTAATTTCGTTCCACTAAAAGATCTTTTAAAAAAAAGAATGCCAGTGTGACAATTAGAAATTTAAAATGTAAAAGATAAAAATATGTCAAAAAAAAGAAACACCTAGATTCCTCTTACACATTAGGGCTCATCGTAACCTCCAGACATCCTCAATCTCATTATTTTATTGAAAGTTTTATTCTATTTCAACGTACTTCTTGTCATGAATAATTTATCGCGGTATCGTCAAGTTTAAGTATCACAGAGTATTCCCCAAGCACCAATAACTAACACCTCCCACCTCCGTCCCTTCTCCACCACCATCACCATCAACC
>NW_004797925.1:338931-341242 GCF_000002075.1 Aplysia californica | reverse complement strand
CACCATCAACACCCCCCACACCCCACCTCTCACAATCAGTATCCCCAAACCACCACAAACTCCCCTCCCCCTCCCCATCCTCCTCCCCACCACTACCACAACCACCACCACTACCACCCCCCCTCTCATCCTATCATATTATTATTGTCTTTTATCTTCATTCTGCCGTATGGAACCTGAAGTGGTGAGTGGTTGGCGGGTTCTCTGGTGTGGTTTGTTTCTTCTTTCCTATCAAAATTTATATCGTCCTTATCTTCAATCCTTTGTTGTGTTTGTTACTCTCTCTCTCAACACCTCTAATCTTCAGCACTGTCTTAAATGACCTCATTTTGTTGCAAAAACTAAAAGATATCTTACAGAAATGAAAGAGGTCATAAACCTATAACATCGTCATTTTGTTCCTGTAAAAGATCTAAAAAAGAATGCCAGTGTGACAATTAGGAGTTAAAAATGTAAAACATAAAAGTGTGTCAAAAAAAAAAAGAAACTCCTAGATTCCTATCACACAGTAGGGCTCATCTGAACCTTCAGACATCCTCAGTCTCATTTATTTTATTGAAAATTTTATTTTATTTCAATGTACTTCTTGTCATGAATAATTTATCGCGGTAGCGTCAAGTTTAAGTATCGCAGAGATAGTATGGTTCAAATGTGACGGTCTGAGGAATAGAGATCAATCGGAAGTGAAAGGGAAGGAAAAGTTTTGATGGAATGAATATTTAATAGTTCTTTCCCGAAACTTCCATAATATGGCGTTCCCTAGGGAGGGGAAAAGAGGAAGAGTTCTTTGGTGTTGAAGTACTATATTCTATTTACAGTTATTGGTGCGAAACAAGAATACACCACTCTACTTTCGCTTTGGAACATTGAGAGGCAGCGAGGTAGAATCAGGCTCTCGTCAATTTTTGGGGAAGAAGAGTTATTGGTATCATCTTAAAGCTTGTTCATTTGTCTTTATTTGAATAGAAAAATATCCATTTATCTTGAATACAAGTCGAGATATTTGCGAAAGAAGGTGATGGGGGTCACCTGTTTTCAGAGGTAAAATTAGTGAGAAAATGGCGGCCAAAGATTACTTGTTTCCTTATCTTAATAGTCCGTGGTAACAGAAAATTTACATTTTTTGTGCCTTTAATGAACGTTTTTCCAGAAAAATCCACACAGAAATTAGGTCTTTAATCGGCGTGAAAGGTGTCGAGCCAGAAAACAAAAATTTGATAAAAATTCACAAATCTGTGGAAAAATGCAAGTTTCTTCACTTTGATTATTTTGATGAGAGCCTGATTCCACCACGCTGCCTCACATATCTTCTCGTATTTGGTTATCTTACGTTCAAGACATTTTGGAGCGAGGAAACACCAACAGTAGATGATGGTATATTTGAAATAAGAGGTACTCTCATGGTATAGAGGTTAAGGTGTTGGCCTCTCATTGAATAGGCTAGCATCAGGATAGCGACGGACATTTTTTTTCTCGAAAATGTCCTCATTTCACATCTTTTTCTGCTATCTAACATTGTTCTGTCGTCTGCTTTCGTCCCCACTTTCTTCCCCCATCCCCTCATCTCCTTTGCCCCTTCCTCTTGGCTTCTAAATTATTTCTGCAACCTTTCTACTGCTTCTCCTTTGCTCCTTCTTACTGCTGTCTTTCAGCCTCACCCTTGATCTTATGGTAGATAAGATCTACTCCTAGCCTTCTCGGACTAGGGCGAAAAATCTCAGAGGCCCCGAGTGCAAGATGCGCACGTTAAAGATCCCTTGGTGGTCCAAAAGCGATAAGTGGAGTGACGTAGGCTTTGGCCGCCACTGAGGCAAAATTCAAAATGACCTACCAACTGAAAACGTTTGGAGTGTCCCGCGCGCTCATATGACGTTATGCAGTCGCCAGTGCCGTAAAACACTTACCAAATTTAGTTTCTTAAATTCAAAATAGTATTTCGGATAACTTTGAATAATATTGTTGTTGTAGATCTACGAACACATTTGATGTAAACCGATCAGCCTGCTTTAAAATTACACCAGGAAATGTTTAAGGCATTTTAGGTCGATAAAATAAATGTCAGCTATGGTGTGCAACTGCAGCAGCAGACAGACACATCCGCACAGAAAACCCCCCTCAAATTCTCTCTAATAAACTTACACGCATACACGCACAAACACACATTTACACATACGCATTCGCGCTCACAAATTATGGGACAGAGAGAGAGAGGAGAGAGAGAGGGAGAGAGAGAGAAAGGGAGAGAGACAGGGAGAGAGAGGGCGAGAGAGAAAGTGAGAGAGAGAGGGAGAGAGAGAGGGCGAGAGAGAGT
>NW_004797925.1:332692-334117 GCF_000002075.1 Aplysia californica | reverse complement strand
GGAGTAGCAGTAGAGAGGCTGTTTTAATCCATAATTTGATGTTTTGATGTTGGGTTTGACATTTTCTTGAAAATAATTGATTTGTGACAATTTTGGTGGCTATATTACGTGAGATCTGCAGCAAATAATACGCAGTTTGGTCCCCCCAAAGTAGTGCATCTGTGTGCGGGAGTGTGTCTTCGAATAGTTCCTGGGTGCTCGCCGGAGACGTCTCCGATTATCTTCTGCCTCGTAAAACATTTACCCTAAAAAAAATGGTGTCATCGTATTCATGCGCACGAGACAACACGAGAACGCTCACGAGCTGACCTATATTTTGATATACGATATGGTGAAGGGGTTGACGTTCATAAAAATGCGCCGTAAACAGTATACGTCGTTAATGACCGAGCTAGAAAAGTAATGTGTTGTAGGATAGCTTTACCGCTTTGCTTTGCTTTGCTTTGCTGTGCTTTGCTCATGAAGTTTAATGTATAAGAATATGAGGTACATCGCATTCCTTCCTTCACTGGTTTTATTGTCTACCTCTTTCAGTGCGCAGGGGATTCCACAATTTTACCCACCCAGAGACGCCAAGCGTATTACCGTAAATCGGCTATAATTCAATCAGTTATTGATGGATTTATTTGTGTATTACCGTAGATTGGCTATAATTCAATCAGTTATTGATGGATTTATTTGTGTATTACAGTAACTTGGCTATAATTCAATCAGTTATTGATGGATTATTTGTGTATTACCGTAAATTGGTTATAATTCAGTCAGAATTTGATGGATTTGTTTGTGTTAGCACTGTAACTAGTCGTTATGTGGTAGAAAATCACAATATGGGGGAAAATAGGTATTAAATGTAGAAAACACAAGGTGCAGATTTTTGGTTTCACGTACGAGATCAGTGCTCCCAAAACACCACTTGAGTGGCGATCCGGATTCAAAGAGTTTTACATGATTATTATTTATTCATGCTTACTTCACTGCTCGAGAAAGGTCACACGTTGACCTAAATGTTGGTATGCAGAGTGATGTATTTTTTTAAAAAGAATTTTATGACGGAGTTCCTGTAACCGTGTGCAAAGTAGGCTCCAACAACACATATATTAATGTTTCTACACATTATGTTTTTGGTTATTACACAAGGTGCCTAGCGTTTAAAAATGAACATAAAAAATCAAACTAAGTAAAAAAAATAACATCTTGAGTTTCAGTTTGATAAGAGTTTCACGGCGCTGCCAACTGCATAATGTCATAACAATATTATGATATTGTGTGTATGATGTGTTCAGACGGTAGGTTTATTTTCCTTAATTTTCATCCAAAAAAAGTAGAACAAAAGCAATAATGAGAGATATTCCAGTAAAAAAAAAAAGAGATTATCTTAACCTCTGAGTGACTCGCAGAAAAACAAAAAGAAAAGAAAAAAAATCC
>NW_004797925.1:330311-331772 GCF_000002075.1 Aplysia californica | reverse complement strand
AAGTGACCCCCACCTCCTTCTTTCGCAAATATCTCGACTTGTATTCAAGATAAATGGGTACTTTGTTCATCCAAATAAAGACAAATGAACAAGCTTTAAGATGGTACTAATAACTCTACATGCCCAAAAATTGACGAGAGCCTGATTCCACCACGTTGATTCACATTTTATTTTCGCAAAATGTATGGGAGTTTTTTTACGTGTCCAACGACGTACTTTTCTTATTGATCCGATCTGTTGTCTCTTTGCCCCAACCCCCTTACTTCCTATGACCCACCCACCCCTCCCCGCCCCGTGGGTGGTTGGCGGGTGCTCTGGTGTGGTTTGCTTCTTTTTTCCTATCAAACATCTATTGTCTTTAACTCCCCTCTTTCCATTTTGTGTTTGTTACTCTCTTGTAACACATGTAATCTCTTCGGCACTTATATGACCCTATTGTGTTGCAAGTGCCGTAAAACACTAAGACTTACTAAAACTAAACCTCCTTTGCCCCCTCCTCTGGACTCCTGACTGTTTCTGCAGCCTTTCTACTGCTACTCCTTGGCCCCTTCTAACTGCTGTCTTTCAACCACAAACCTGTTCTTACGGTAGGAAATGATCTACAACTAGCCTTCTCGGACAAGGGTGGAAAATTTCGGAGGTCTTGTGTGCTAGTCGCGCACGTTAAACATCCCTAGGAGTTCCAAAATCGATTAGAGTAGGCTTCGGCCGCCACCAAGGCATATTTTAAAAATTTCTTACCAACTGAAAATGTTTTATATGCTCTGCGAGCTCATAATAATGTCCTTATGCAGTTGCGAACGCCATAATGCTCTTATCAAAATTTTTTTTTTTAATTGTTCCCATCCAGCGGCGTACATAATCCCTGCAGAATTACCAAAATTTTCGATAAATAAAAAAAACCTTCTCCACCCACAAATTGAACTCAGTTCGCCTGCATGGGACAGCGAAGCGTCTATCCGCCTTACCACAGACTCGGGTATTTCAGAAAAAATACTTCAATTAAAACTACATCCTACTATAAGAATATGTTACCTAAATGTTCGCTTTTAAGTACAAGAAGGCAATCCCGAAAAAAATGAAATTTTGAGAAAATAAAAGGTAAAGTTTTTGAGGCTATGAAATCTGTCTTGAATCACAAAGAGAGAGTTTGATCTACAACCAAACAAAACCAAAACCATAGAAACAAAACTTCTCCAATAGGTATGGCAGTGCCCACTTTTGATGTAGGTCAAGATTTCTAGAAACACCCACAATCTTGGTTCGCCTGCTTGTCCTTAAAAGCGACCAAATATAGTTAGATATTCAAAGGATTATTTTTCTATGATCTAACTTGATGTCCATTAATTCCTGTATTTCATTTCTACTACACACAATTTGTACCAGGAACGATGATCTCAGATCACTTACTGAAGTCCTCATGTAAGAATAATAAGCTTTCTGGGCTGTCAAATCCGTACT
>NW_004797925.1:327330-328363 GCF_000002075.1 Aplysia californica | reverse complement strand
AAGAAAGAAAGAAAGAAAGAAAGAAAGAAAGAAAGAAAGAAAGAAAGAAAGAAAGGAGGAAAGAAAGAAAGAGTAATCGAATGTAAGGGTAGAGGAGAAAGAGGTCTGACAGAAACCTTACGTGTTTACTTTAGGTCCTCCTTCTCCCGAAGAAAAGACCTCCATAATCTTGACTTGTCTGGGTCATTCTATTCTATGGAGCGAATAAATCCAGTTATAAGTACTTTTCAAAGTGTATCCTGCATAACGCTGACTGGCGCTGAAAATGAAAAATCCGTTTTGTATCACTCCTTGCTCCTTTTAAAGAAGTTCCCCTTTAGCTGGCATTCACGTTGGGGAATTCGGGTCTCCGGCTGTATGATGGAAATCAAATACGTCACAACGTGGTGGTATCAGGCGCTCGTCAAAAAACAGAAATCGAAGAGTCAGTCTTTTTTCAGCCAGCTTTGCGATTTTGATTGAATATTTGTTTTTCGGCTCAACATTACTTTGGGTTTTTTAAATTTAAAAACACATTTCTGTGTGAATTTTCCTGGAAAACGTTGATCAAAGACACACAAATGTCAATTTGTAAGTTTCCAAGGTCTCTCAAGCTTTGTAAGTTGCCCAATTTTGGCAGCCATTTTCTCGCTATTTCTACCTTTGCTACCAGGCCACCCCTGCCTCCTTTAAATGCGAAATAGCTTGACTTGTATTTAAGATAGAGGGGTAATTCTTTCATCAAAGGCAAGGCAAATCAGTGGGTAACAAGATGATACCAATAACTCCACGACATGCCCCCAAATTGGCGAGCGCATGAATCCACCGCGTCGTGACACAAATACGTTGCCTTATGGATGATGTGAAACTCAGGAAATGCAGGGACTACGGGGAAGCCGTGAGATCCTCAAATCCGTCGGCCTTCCTGAGATTCTGGGTTTTCCCTCTAGCAGTGCAGATGTATTAAAGAGGAAGAAAACAGAATGAAAGAAAATGTGGGGAGAGATGAAAAGAATGACAGAGAAGGGGTGGTGTGTGTGTGTGTGTGTGTGTG
>NW_004797925.1:321399-323025 GCF_000002075.1 Aplysia californica | reverse complement strand
CCCAACCATGTGTGTGTGCGCGCGTGTGTGTGTGCGGGTGTGCGTTTGTACATGTGTGTATGCATGTGTATGTGCGTGTGTGTTTGCATGTGTGTTTGTGTGTGTGTGCGTGTGCGCGCGCGCGAGCATGCGTTTGCCTGCATGTACCACAAAGACAGCGATTTTGGCCACTTAGAAATTCCGAAATCCCGAAATTGGGAGAAAAGGCTTGTGATTTCTACTTCGGCTTGTGTTCGTAGAAGTTTTAACACTCTGAACTCCCTATCAACGAGTGGCTACCTGATAATTAAAAAGTTGTGTCTGCTCAGTACCGAGCTTTGAGAAATGTAACGTCAAAGATGTTGAGTTTCCCATCATGTCACGCATTTTCGAAGGCAGTTCTTTGTGCATATCTTGATAACGATTCCGAAAATTTGACGATTTAGATAGAGCAGAAAGAACATTATATATTGGTTTCTGACCTCGTGGTTTTAGTAAGTCAAAACAGATAAAAATGTCAGATAGAACTTTATAATTTTGTGGTAATGAAGAGTCAAATCTGTTTTGTTTTTTAAAAATATATTTTTAAATAATTTTTAAAGTTAAAAAATTAAAAAAGTAAAAAAGTAAACGACCACCACGTCTAGCCATTGTTGTCTTTTCTCAGATGCTCGAAAACAACGTAATTATCGGATTTTTAAAATTATTTATTTTTTGGTACGGCCTTTCCAAGTTCGCCCACGCCTCCTTTGCCAACAGTTTTATCAGTGTGAGAAAAATGTTCAATGCCATTATAACCACCTCAGAATTGGTGGCTTTTTTTTAAGGACAACCATGCTAACCCTGATTTCGGGGGTTTCCAAAAATCTTAAACTACACCAAAAGTGGGCATTGCCCTACCTATGGGAGCATTTTGGTTTCATTGGTGTGCCTATTCGTTTGGTTGTATAAAAAAACAGCTATCTTTGTCTTTTAAAGAAACTGAACAAGGGTAAAAAACTTTACCTTCGATTTTCTCAAAACAGCGTTTTTCGGGATAGCCCCCTTGTGCTGATGAGCGACCAATTATAAAGTTCTATCTGATATTTTGGGCCGTCTTGATTTACTAAGATCATGAGGTTAGAAACCAAAGTGTTACATCATGTGAAACTCACAAATGATAACGCTAAATTTCTCAAGCTATGTATTGCGCAGATAGAACTATGTAAGTCTTCCATTTTCTCAAAACAGCATTTTTCGGGATAGCCCCCTTGTGCTGGAAAGCGACCTTTATTTTCTTCAGTGTCAAAGTCAATCTTTCAGCTGGGATGCTGTATCCCTCTCAGGCTGGGTCGGCCCTGAAAGATAGGGTCAAAAGATCGCCACCTAAATGACTTAAATGGTGTTGATGGGGCCGTGAAAACGCCTATATTAAAAGTAATAACTCATAAAAAGACTACAGTAATAGAGCGTTCATCTTTGTTACTCTAATTGTTTCCTTTTCTTCCTTTCAGACTGCTGCTAATCTTCAACCCAGCTGCCTAGACTTGCACGTAAGTTTAATGATTTCTTTTTTTTTTTTCTTCTATATTTCCTAACTTAGAACGAGAACTTACCCTCTTTCGTCATAAACTACTTTCCTGTTTCCCTCTCTCTCTCCCCCCCCTC
>NW_004797925.1:320062-321052 GCF_000002075.1 Aplysia californica | reverse complement strand
TTTGTTATGTTGATTGTTCTCAGCTGATGTCATGACTAATCGAGCAATCGACTATACATCCTCGATTCATCTCAAAGATTTAATATAACAAGATAGTTCACTTGGTGAAAAAAAGTGTTCGCGGAAGTCTGCGCATTGGTTCAGATGTCTTTGTTTTGAAACTCTCTTTCGTTTCTCCCGAGGAAGAATAGAAATAACTCCCTCTTGTACATCAGCTGTTCCGGTTCGCTCAGTGCGGAGTTTTGGGTTTATTTTATTTTAATGACCTCTCGCCTCTCGCTCTATCTAAAGCCAAATTAAACGAAGAAAACAGTCGCCCCTTCCACCTGAAAAGGATTTTTGTCAGCATTATTATTTAAAAAGACTTTATTCCAAAATTTTCGATATAATTTATACAAAAACTTGTTAGTTTCACTTTGATTTTTTTCCACACAAGTAGGATAACTCAGTTCGCAAAGTCCGCGCTTTTTCGAAGAGGGCGCCACCGGATTTTGAGGACACTTTTTGAATTGGCTCAAAGAGAGGAGTGGACCATCTTGTTATAAAGAATCTTTGGCTGATGTCATGACTAATTGAGCAATCGACTACACATCCTCGATTTATCGTTCTTGCCTTGTGCACTCTTGCACGCAGGCCATACTTTTTTGGTGTGGAATTTTTAGATTTCTTGCTGGGAATACAAAGCGAACTACATGTGGAATTGTGAGTCTAATGTCCTAGGAGCTAATCAATCGTTCTAGGCCCAGGTTTGGCTGCAGAACATAGCCATTTTAACTTATTTTAAACAATTTTAAGTGTGCACAAGGCCACACTCGATCAACAATTAACCGAAACGCCGTGTTGTCGCAGATAATATTATTTCTCTCAACAATTTACATCTTCCCATTTTTCACATTTGCATTATTACGAAAGCATGCCTCTTACGTAATCAACAAAAAACCAAAAAAACAAAGCAAATCCAAATATAGCTTGCTGCAACCCCACCCCCCC
>NW_004797925.1:316678-317969 GCF_000002075.1 Aplysia californica | reverse complement strand
CTCCCTCTCTCTCTCACTCTCTCTCTTTCTCTCTCTCTCTCTCACACTCTCTCTCTCTCTCTCTCTCTCTCTCACTCACTCTCTCGGTACACACACCACACTTTCTCCGCACACACTTAGCGTTGCATAAATAAAAAACGTGATATCATCATGCTTACACTTACCAACAGACCCTCAGTTATACTCATAATATGATATACTCGTACTACATAGGTAAATTGGTAACAACAATAATGTTTAACGCAATCCGTACGCCCTGGGGTCATTTTGTACCCCCCGGGGTTGTATTCTTCACATTTTAGAATACTTCTAGTACGAAGATCTCCTTGAAACTTTCAGTATTTCTCAAAATATCGTTTTGACAGACTGCTATGCAAAGCGTACGGATCGGATTAACGAGTAAATTTCCTCATTGGAAAATGGTGGCACAGTTCCCCACGTCGTATGGATACAATATCAAAACACGACGTAGGGATAGGGTTAAGTAAAGAGATCAGTTTTCTGATATTAGTGCGATGGTATTCTGAAAGCACAAGCCTTAAAGCTCGTGGAAATACTTATTTCGCAAGATGATTATGATGGTAGGAATATTCTTCTGCACCGTACCCATCTTTGTTGCAAGCAGAGACATAGATCTTTTACTTCTTTTTGATTTTCTAATCTAAGAAAATAGGAATATTGATCGTTAAAAAAGGATGGAATGAATGTATCTGTCGCAGGTGATATTGTGTTGCTCATCGAAATAAAGAAATGTAGATGCTGAAATTTTACACTCGTCCCAAATTATAATTGATCGATTCAGTTTTATTTGTTCCCCTTTGTGTTCTGTCATGCGCTGTTGATAGAATTGCACAGCAATTACAGCCGTGTGGAATCATCATGAAACATTCAATTGTTTAATTTGTTATTTTCCGCTTTCTTTTTTCCCCGTAACGACGTTATTTCTCAAGCTTGCACGAAATTAATTTCAGAGATGACAATGCCCTTCCAGAGCGGCAGACTCGCTTAAAGAATGTTTCAAAATTTATTTCAAATTCTGGAAAGTTAGCCATGCCTTTAAAATGTAAAATGCAAAATGCAATTTAAGATTATGATAAATAAAATAGGTGAGTTTAAAATCGCGCCTGTTATTTCTGAGCTTAGCGTCTGTTAACCTGAAATAGATTGGAGTGTGTGGGTGGTTGACGGGTGCTTTGGTGGGGTTTGCTTCTTCTTTCCTATTGAACATATTATATCGCCTTTATCTCCCCTCATTCTTTTTTGTGTTTATTACTCTCTTGTAACACCACTA
>NW_004797925.1:313961-315003 GCF_000002075.1 Aplysia californica | reverse complement strand
CCCCCCCCACCCACGCCCTTTTTGGGGGGTCTCTTTTATTGTCTCTTTCTAGATCAGTATCTCTCTCTCTCTCTATCCGTTTCGGAGACGGACGTTAAGCTCAGAGGTCCCGAGTGTTAATAGAGGGGGGGGGTTAATCCATACCATTTCGCTCACGAATAGGTCTTTCTATACTTCAGAATCATCGTCTTCTCGACAGCAGTACTGGCTTCTGCCACTTTATCTTCCTCTTCAATCAGGTGGTGAGAGAAACATTTCAAGATCTCGATCTTGTCTGGTTGAACCGTGCAGAAAATCCATGTCAGTTATCTTATTGGCGTTGCATCGATCAGTTGAATCCATTCAGATCTCAGGAAATCTTCCTTGATATGCCCCAAAGGACAGACATCGTCAGTGCGTCTAGAATCAAAGATCACGTCGTACTTTTACTTTAACTTGTATCCGCCGCGTATACCCTTTTAGGTGTCGAGGGAAGAAAGAGACGTCCCTCTGCCACCAGCCGGAGAGCTTGAGTCATGGGGATGTCGTGAGTTGTCAGTGTTTCCCTGACTCCATCTATCCAGATCTTTCTCGGTTGCCCTCTAGCCTTTTTGCCATTGAATTGGTCACGTCATAAATAACATGAAATAGCCAAGAGGAATTGACATGGTCTCTACCAGTGCTAGCCAACCAGGGCCGAATGAATCGCCCACTAGTGGAAGGCGGAAGGGGGCGTCGGTGGCCTAGTGGTTAGGCTACAGGACTCGTACTCGTAATCGCAAAAATGCGGGGGTTCTGGGGTTCGAGCTTCAGTTCAGTCTGGCGTTGTGTCGTTTTCATGGGAAATACACTTTACAAGAATTTCCCTTTTGGCTCTGTCCTTTCGGAGACAGACGTTAAACTGGATGTCCCGTATCTTAAATAAACAATTAGTGCTAATAGGGTCTTTAAACTCATACCATTTATTCACTCACTAGTTGGATATTTGGAAAGGAAACACTATTCCCAATGACACTGGGAATAGGCCCAGAAACCACTGGCAATAGGGTGCAGGGCAGAATTG
>NW_004797925.1:311505-312666 GCF_000002075.1 Aplysia californica | reverse complement strand
TATTTTCACTGTCTTTAGTGATTGTCCAGCATTCACAGCCATATAGAAGGGTTGACCAAACGTAGCATTTCAGGACTTTCATTTTGGTGTTACACGCCAGGAATTACACGCAGGTAAACAGTACAAAAACGAACCCTCTTAATTAAAGATAGCAAAAGTGAGAACTGGCAATACATCATCGCCTTCAGTCAACATAGCAATATGTCAACGTTTCGAGAAAGTGAAAAACCAAGTATGCTGTAAAGTTTGATGAATTGCACCAATTGAACCTAATCTCATTTCTCTTCACAAAATAGTAAAGCTCTTAGACGAATTAAACATGTTTTATAACCATTATAGTCTGCTTGAAATCAAAATAGTTTTTAGCTTCTCACGAAAACCTCTTATTTTGACACACGACAGTGATGAATAACGTCAACGATTTAATTAGGTTGGCAAGCAGTGGTCTTTACAAAAAGGAGAAACGAACAGGAAACAAAGAGCAGGAGACTGCAAAAAGTAGAAAATTTCAGACAGTAAAAAGAAATATAAGATCAGAAAAATGTACAATAACGAAAAGAGTATTAAAATCGAGTGCCAGCGCCCCGCCCCATGCTTCCCCACCCCCTTCCAATAACCATACGCACATACATACATAAACACATACACACATACACACATACACACATACATACATACACACATACACACATAAATACATAAATACATAAACACATACATACATACATACATACAAACACACATACACACACACAAACATGTACGTGGTTTTCATCGTTGTCGTTATTTTCGAAACGTTACACCAAAACAAAGTGGGTGGTCGGCGGGTGCTCTGGTGTGGTTTGCTTCTTCTTTCCTAAAAAACATCTATCTTCCTTATCTCCCCTCCTTCTTTTTTATGTTTGTTACTCTCTTGTAACACCCCTAATCTTCAGGCGCTCATACGACCTTTTGCAATTGCGAGCGCCGTAAAACCTCTACTAAAACAAACACACACACACGCAATAATGTGCGTCATTTTTATCGTTTTCGTTCTTTTCTAAACGTAAAACCAAAACGAAGGAGAGGAAGGCAAATGAATTGGTATCAAAACAGGACAAACGGGAAAAAAGACACACCGAAAGTCACCAGCGGTGTGCACAGTCAGCTTCTACCCTGCCC
>NW_004797925.1:305304-306423 GCF_000002075.1 Aplysia californica | reverse complement strand
AAAACACTAACACACGGACAGGATCTTTCGCTGTCTATGGCCGGGTACCCATTCCCACCTGGGTGAAGTGAGGTAAATTCGTGGAAAGTGCCTTTCCTAAGGACACAACGTCGGGCCTTCGGCTCGAACCCCGAACATACAACCTCACGATTACGAGTCCGGTAGCCTAACCACTAAGCCATACAATTATAGTTCTGATTCCTCGTAGATGGGTATCAAAATACTGTTTATAATATGGATTTTAGAGGTAGACTAGGGGCGGACCTTGAGAAACGTGCTTGGAAAAAAACGAAAAAGATGGATGACTTAGAAAGACTAAGACAACGTACTTGTTTGTCTGTTCTGTTTTGTTTTGTTTTGTTTTCTTTTGGGGGGGGGTTTAAAATTTTGTTGTGGGTTATCAGGTGTTTATTTTTTGGTTTGTTTTTTCTTTTGTTTGTTTGTTGGTTGTTTTTGTTTGTTTTTTGTTGTTTGTTTTTTGTTTGTTTGTTGTTGTTTTTGGTTTGTTTTTTGTTGTTGTTTTTGTTGCTGCTGCTGCTACCGTTTTAGCATCGTTCTTTTGTTGTTGTTGTCTTGTTGTTTTGTTTTGGGGGAGTTGTTTTTGTTGTTGTTGTTTTTTTTTGGGGGGAGGGGGTTCTTGTTTGTCCTTGTATTTTCCTTATTTTGCTATCTTTTCCTTCGTTACGTCCCTGGAGATCCTGTCTTCCTCCTGCCTACTTAAAGGGGCGATAATTAGCCAGCGACCAGAAGGGGGAAGTCACCGGTTGAAAGTCGACAGGGACATGTCTCGAAGGCCATACCCATTGGACCGAGTGAGTGAAATAAATAATGTATCTACAAATGGTGATTGCCTTCCTTATTCTGGGGGAAATAACGACATGTTGAGACATTTGTCTGCGGTGTTCCGGTCAATGGCTTTGTTGCTGCTGTCAGTAGACCCGAATTCGATTCTCGAGTGAGGAGAAATTTGTTGGTTGGCGGGTGCTCTGGTGTGGTTTGCACCTTCTTTCCTCTTTTTTGATTTTGTAAAATGTTTTACGGCGCTCGCAACTGCATAAGGTCATATGAGCACGCGGGACACACCTAATATTTTCAGTTAGTAGGAAATTTTGAATTTTG
>NW_004797925.1:302208-303841 GCF_000002075.1 Aplysia californica | reverse complement strand
CACACATGTACACACACACACTCTCTCTCTCACACACACACACATACACACACACACACACACACACACACACACACACACTTCATAACCCCTCAGACGGTCTCATATCCAAAAATTGCCTTCATGTTCAACTCTCTTTTTTCTCAAGTCAATTCATTAGTGATTGAAGGACACCTGTAACTGTACCCCGGTGACCCATTACTACTGTTTTTCCGCGACCCTAAGAATGGTATCCCGGACAAAAGGATTATCTAGACCCCATTCTGATTATCTAGACCCCATTTTGATTATCTAGACCCCATTTTACATTATTTATTGATGAGAAATTCCCATTACCACCATCTGCAGTCGACTTCACACAGAATAGTCGGCTTTCACACTGTTTTTATTGTCCTCTACATTTCATTGCCTTGTGCAGTTAGATCATTGGCATCCTGTCTCGCTTGGATACAGGTCACCGTTCTTTTATTACCGAGGATAATTCAATTAGAGTTTCTGGAATCAGCCGTCGAGGGCAAGCTATAATGCTGCCCGAAACATCAATAATACATTTACTCCTAAGTAATACTAGTTTTGCAAAAGCTCTTTTTTAAAAATCGTTTCGTTTTCAAGCTTGAATCTTTACTTCTCTGGGCCCCTGACTCTTTCGGCAGCCTTTCTACTGCTTCTGCTCGGCTCCTTCTTACTGCTGTCTTTCGGATCTACACCTAGCCTTCTCGGACAAGGGCGAAAAATCCCGTTGCCGCCGTTTGCAAGTTGACCACGTTAAAGATCCCTAGGCGGTCCAAAAATCGATAAGAGTAGGCTTCGGCCGCCACCCGGGCAAAGGTAAACATGTTCTACCAACTGAAAATGTTTAATGTTTCCCTCGCGCTCATATGGACCTTTTACAGTAGCGAACGCCGTAAAATATTTACCAAAAAAAATATTGTGTCTATAGTCTGACACGCTCTAAAGGATATCCCTCCAAGCGTAGATGAACGCCAAACAGCCAGAGAAGCCTATATCTAGAGTCGGGGTTAGCGAAACAGAGACCTGGCTAAAAACCATTCTCGCGTGGAAGCCACAAGATACGGCAGGACACAATGATTACATCAACTATTTAACAACTGCATCTCCATAAGCAAAAGCCTTTGAGACCTGGACGACAAAACGCCAAACTAAAAATCAATAACGATACCTCTAAATGTCTTTAAATGGAAAGACCGGGAACAAATTCAAGGTAAATTACTACTTTATAGCCACGGGTCGCACTAGTTGAAGGTTCGTACGACCCTAAGGATAATAGCGGCAAAAACCTCGTATGTCTATCTCTGGAGACTAGAAGGTACGATGGTCTTGCAACAATCGGTGAAACCTGGCTGGCTGCAATCCGCTTGGTCGGCCAATTGCCTTCGATCTCCGGTCTCAATTCCCCGAGGGACGTTCATGGCGTGGGGAACGAATGCCGTGATTTGCTGACATACTTTTGTTTACGGTAGTCTCTCTGAAATGTCGAAATGGGAAGCAATTCTATGATCATGTGTGTGTTCTGCAATATTTTGTTATGTCTATCTATTTATCTATCTATCTATCTATCTATCTATCTATCAATATATCTATCTATCTATCTATCTCTCTCTCTATCTATCTC
>NW_004797925.1:300178-301170 GCF_000002075.1 Aplysia californica | reverse complement strand
TTTCCTCTTGTTCATGGCCCTAGTTTGTGGCTAGTGCCACATTCCGTAAGCACAGAGGAAGACCTATTTCCCAACTAGTGGAGTGTCGCGCTGTCAGTGTACGGCTCTCTCTTACTGACTCTTGTAACACTGTGCTGGATTCAATGGCGCTACGGGTATTACTTGATTTAGCAGTGTGTTATTTGGTTGATATTATTATTATTATTATTATTATTATTATTATTATTATTATTATTATTATTATTATTATTATTACTGTTATCATCTTTCTGAACACGTCATCCGTGAGGGTAGTAATGTTGATTGGTCTGCCTGTAATTCAAATCGGCTGAAGCAAAAATGATATCCCTGTTCGCAATAACGAAACAATCATCGTTGTCTGGTGACGTAGACTCGATAGAATTCTTCAGAGCTCTATGTGAGAATACAGCTAGGTGGAAGACCATAATCGGTTTTATACACGGTCAAAGATTATGTATAATAACCAGCTGATAGTTCACTCCTCTCTTTGAGCCAATTTTAAAAAGTGTCATCAAAATTCAGTGGCGCCCCCTTCGAAAAAGTGCGGACTTTGCGAACAGAGTTACCATACTTGTGAGGGAAAACAATAAAAATGAAACGAACAAACTGTGGGTTTTTTATTCTTCTTCCGGAGAAACGAAAGAGAGCTTCAAAAACAAAGACTGCAGCGCGATCTGAACCAATGCGCGGACTTCCGTGGACTCTTTTTTTTGGCTGAGTGAACCATCTCTTTTTGGACAATGTTGCACACAGTGCACGCAGCCAATAGGATGCATCGGGTTGAGTAGGGGTCATCCAACATAATAATAATAATGATAATAATAAACATTAATCATGATTATGCTACTGATAATCATAATATTAGTAATCATGATGATAGTGTTGATAGTACTGATAATGATAATAATAATAATGACCATTGTTATCACCGAGCATGCCTGTCAGTAGTAATAGTAATGATAATAAAAATA
>NW_004797925.1:296165-297718 GCF_000002075.1 Aplysia californica | reverse complement strand
AGAGAAACAGAGAGAGAGAGAGAGAGAGAGAGAGAGATACAGAGAGAGAAAGAGAGAGAGACAGAGAGACAGAGAGAGAGAGAGATACACAGAGAGAGAGAGAGAGAGAGACAGAGAGAGAGAGAGAGAGAGAGAGAGAGAGAGAGAAACAGACCGAAACAGAGAGACAGACGGAGTACAGTTGCACAAAAAAGACCTTAGCTCAATTCCCGTGTGGGTAAAATTAAAATTTGATTGAGTATCTGACGTGTACATTTCACTCCGGATTGACCGTAACAGGCAGGGTCGGAGCTTGGGTCTTTGGCGGGTGCTCTGGAATAGTTTTTCTTCTTCTTTTCTATCAAAAATCTATCATGTTTATCTCCCCTCCTTTTTGTGTTTGTTACTATCTTGTAACACCTCTAATCTTCGGCACTTATATGAACATATTGTGTTGCAAGTGCCGTAAAACTCTTACTAAAACTAAATAAGTTTGCTGTCTAAACGATCTAAATTGTTGTCGATAGGGGCCTAAGAGAACCTTCATAAAAAAAGAACAACCCTTCCTCGCCACAATCCTAAGACAGCTGTTCGGAACACACTTTGTCGACACGACACGACACGACACGACACGACACGACACGACAGGACACGACACGACAGAACACAACACGACATGACACGACACGACAGGACACGACTCGACACGACACGACACGACACGACACGACACGACACGACAAGACACGACGCCTGTATAATTTTTTCTATTCGCCTCGGCGTCTCCCTTTGACACGCCAAGAAATCAGCTCAGGGCAAAATTCATTTACTCTAGACGATGATGAGATGGGATTTTCTTTTGAAGATTCGCGGATGGAAATTGTAGCCCCCTCGGAGCCCCTCGGCCACTGAAAAAGTTGTCAATTCTCTCCCTTGACCTGTATTAACCCGTTTTTGTTTGTTTGTTTGTTTGTTTGTTTGTTTGTTTTTTGTTTTTTGCGAGTTCTCAATTCAGTCCCTTGACCTATACTGACCCGTTTTGTTTTTGTTTTTTTATTTTTTGGGTTGGGTTTTTTTTTTTGCAAGTTCTTAATTCTCTCCCTTGACCTGAACTCTGAACCCGTTTCTTGCGATCAAAATTGGTGGCTTGAAGAGAGAGAGAGAGAGAGAGAGAGTGCTCTCCCCTGCAGCCTTGGTGTCACTCTTGGCACTGCAAGGGTTTCCACAGAATAGTTGTCACGACGCGGTGGAATCAGGCGCTCGTCAATGTTTGGGGCATATGGAGTCACCGGTATCATCTGAAAACTGCTTTATTTGCCTTGCTTCCAATGAAGTAAATACCATTTATCAAGAATAGAATTCAAGGTGTTTGCGATTGAAGGAAGTGAGGTTGTCTGGTGTCAGTCAGCGGTGAAACTACCGAGAAAAGGGCCACCAAAGTTAAAGTTTGGAAATGCCAGTAGTCAAAGAGTCTTTGAAAACTGAAAAATGACATATTTTGTGCCTTAAATCAATGTTTTTCAGTAAAATTCACATGTCAATGTGTTTTTATGTGGACCTAAAAGAGCTTAACC
>NW_004797925.1:291697-292926 GCF_000002075.1 Aplysia californica | reverse complement strand
AAGTTTGGTTTCATTGATGTGTATATTTACTTGGTTATAGAGAAAACTCTCGTTGTCTTTTAAAGAAACTGAACAAGGGGCAAAAGCTCAACCTTCGATTCTCTTTAAACAGCATTTTTCGGGATAGCCCCCTTGTGCTTAAAAGCTACCAGTCTTAAAGCATGTTCGTTTGACCATCTTGCAATAAAAAACAAACCACCTATTTTGAATAAATGTCGAGATATTTGCTACTGAAAGAGGTAAAATAAGCGATATTGGATATCCTCTTAAAGCTTGTTCATTTGCCTTGCTTTTAATGAATAAAACACTCATCTATGTATGTATGTAGTATAGGGTTTTACAGCGCTCGCAACTGCTAAGGTCATGTGAGTGCACCTAGAATAGAAGTCAAAATAAAACATTTTCGACTGAAGGAGGTGGAGCCACCTTTCTACAGAGGTAAAATTAGCGAAAAAATGGCAGCCAAAGATTGGTGACTTCTATTACTGAAGAGTCTTTAGAAACTGAAAATTAATTTGCAGTTTTTGTACCTTTAATTTATGTTTTTCAAAACACACACACACACACACAGAGAGAGAGAGAGAGAGAGAGAGAGAGAGAGAGAGAGAGAGAGAGAGAGAAATGTGTTTTTAAATGGACATAAAAGGTGTTGAACAACAATTTAAAATTTGATAAAATTGACAAACCGGTCGAAGAATGTCGGTTTCTTCGATTTCACAACAATGAATCTATCACCTTTGCTTTGTATCCAGTAGACATCGCTATCGTGGAAGAGATCGCAACTGACTTTCAGATCAAAGAATCAGCTCTGACGTTGTTACAGACTTGGATGAAAGACGGACCTAAGAACCCAGAGGGAATGACAGGATGAATAAAGGAAGACAGGATGAATAAAGGAAGACAGGATGAATAAAGGAAGACAGGATGAATAAAGGAAGACAGAATGAATAAAGGAAGACAGGATGAAAAAAAGGAAGGAGGAAAAACGTTTTGTTTAAAGGAAAAAAAGATAGATGAGATGGGAGGCTATCAAGGAGATGGGGGTTAGAAAGAGGAATTGAGACATTGAGCTGGTTGGATAACAGAGAGGAGGTGTAGAAAAAGTACGTACAGGAAAACATCGAACAAGTAAGCCGGCTAAGCTACTTGTATGTATTGAGAGGTGATACTTTTTGCTAAGACATACACACGAACAGAAACACAGAAACCTTCACACACACACACACACA
>NW_004797925.1:288982-290123 GCF_000002075.1 Aplysia californica | reverse complement strand
AGAGAGAGAGAGAGAGAGAGAGAGAGAGAGAGAGAGAAACCAGATAAAACTACGCAGGCACACACAGTTACATACACACACATAGACACATACGCACACACAGTTGGACACACAAACACACACACACACAGAAACACACACACAGACTCACACACACACACACACAAACTCGAGTCGATGCCTTTTTAAAAGGGTTGGATATGGAATCGGAAACCAGAACGATGGTGATCGAAAGAGAGACAAAGAATAAAGCTTGAGAAACGCGTACATCAGACGAGGGTGTTCAAAAAGTCTTTACCCTAATTTTTTTTTTAAAGAAGCAAGCTTGAAAGTTGGGATTTGATTTTCACATTGCAACATTTCTTTATAGAATAGGCACACATCATATTGACACACTTTTGCCATCTTTTTATTTTACCTTCAAAAGTCCTTGAATTAATTATTGACCTCCAATAGAATTTTTTTTTTCTCCGTAAACGTTTTACGACGCTCGCAACTGCATAAGGTCATAATATGAGCGCGCGGTACACAGTAAAAAAAATAGGAAATTTTGAATTTTTCCCGGGTGACGGCCGAAACTATCGATTTTAGACCACTAAGGGATCTTTAACGTGCGCAACTTGCACACTGGCCGTCTGAGATTTTTCGCCCTTGTCCGAGAAGGCTAGGTGTAAATTTTTCCTACCAGAAGATCACGGGTGTGGCAGAAAGACAACAATAAGAAGGAGCCAAGGAGTAGCAGTAGAAAGACTGCAGAAAGAGTCAGGAGTTCAAAGGAGGGGGGGAAAAAGGTGAAGGAGTGGGGGAAGAAAGAGGAGACGAAAGCAGACGACAGAACATTGCTAGAGAGCAGTAGAAATTTTTCACGTGGCTAACCGAATTCGAACCCGGGACCTTTGAATGAGAGGCCCCTGTGTCATCCTTGACTCAGAGAGCGATGGTTGGTGAACTGTTCCACATGTCATCCTTGACTCAGAGAGCGATGGTTGGTGAACTGTTCCACATGTCATCCCTGACTCAGAGAGCGATGGTTGGTGAACTGTTCCACATGTCATCCCTGACTCAGAGAGCGATGGTTGGTGAACTGTTCCACATGTCATCCTTGACTCAGAGAGCGATGGTTGGTGAACTGTTCCACATG
>NW_004797925.1:277783-282715 GCF_000002075.1 Aplysia californica | reverse complement strand
AATGTTTGGAGCCCCGAAGAGTGTGCTCTTCGCCAGGGCCACCGCCTCTCTTGGGTAGCGGGTGAGCCAGTCCAACCTCCCTGAATCCTCCCCAAAGAGATGTCACAGCCGGACCTTCGGGGCGGGGCATCTCTGCAGCCAGTGCTCCAAATCTTGGGGCTCCTCGCTACACAATGGACTAATTGGGTCCGATGTTTTGTCTATTCTATTTTTGTAGGCCCGCAGCCCAGAGAATAAGTGACTAGTCCTGAATTTTGCCACTAGTGACTGATCACTGCGGGACTTAATAAGAGCCTCTCGTTTTAAGCAAAATGCCCTGTATTCCGCTTGTGGGATATCGGAGGATTTTTTTGTAAGGAGTTTTATCTGGGCGCACGGACTTTCATAAGTAATTTGGCGGCCTGGACCCGGCAGCGCTGTTGCCAGTTTGGCATTACTGTTGTTGTTGTTGTTGTTGTTGTTGTTGTGAGTCTCACGTTTTAGGTTTAGTTTTGTTTTGATGGACTGTTTTTTGTTGTGTAATTTTTCGTTTTGATTGTCCTCTTCCGCCGTCTTTATCTTGGAGCTCGTGAGTGGTTGGCGGGTGCTCTGGAGTGGTTTGCTTCTTCTTTCCTATCAAACATCTATCCTCCTTATCTCCCATCTTTTTGTTTATGTTTGTTACTCTCTTGTAACACCTCTAATCTTCTGGCGCTCATTTGACCTTATGCAGTTGCGAGCGCCGTAAAACCTCTACTAAAACTAATAATCTTGGAGCTCGCTGGTGAGTCTGACGTTTTAGTTTTTGTTTTGTTTGGGATTTTGTTGATGCTGTTGTTGTTGTTGTTGTTGTTGTAGGTTTTGTTGTTGTTGTAGTTGTAATTTAGACATGGTGTTTTGTTTTTTTGTGTTTTTCGGTCTGTCATCTTTTTCTTGGCACTGGCTGGTGAGTCACACTTTTTAGAGTTAGTTTTGTTTCGTTTGTTTTGTTCGTTTGTTGGTGTGCATTGTTTTGCTTTGATTGCTCACTTCCGCCATCTTCATCCCGTATGAATGATCACGTGATTGTGGTAAAGCGCTCAGAGCTTATACTTGTATGGGATAGAACGCTATATAAATGCCATCTATTATTATATTATTATACTTGTTATTGTTTGTTTGGGGTTCTTTCGTCGTGTGTTTGTTTTTTGGTTTGTTTGTTTGTTCACCTTCGTAAACTTCATCCTGGCTCTGGCTGGTGAGTCTGATGGTTTAGGTTTTTGTTATGTTTGGGGTTTTTTTTATTGTTGTTTTTGTTATTTAGACATGGTTGGGTGGGGGGGGGGGGTTGGTCCTCTTCCATCACCTTCTTCCTGACACTTGCTGGTGAGTCAGCCTTTATGTATTGTTTTGGGGTTGTTGTTTGTTTTTTGTTTTTTTTGGGGGGCGGGGTTGTTGTTATTTAGATATGTTTTATGGGGGGTTGGCGGGTACCCTGGTGTGGTTTACTTCTTCTTTCCTATCAAACATCTATCGTCTTTATCTCCACTCCTTCTTTTTTGTGTTTGTTACTCTCTTATAACACCTCTGATCTTCGGCACTTATATGACCTGATTGTCTTGCAAGTGCCTTAAAACTCTTATTAAAACTAAAACTAAAGAGATGGGTTTTTTTGTGGGTTTTTTTTTGGGGGGGTGCGGGTTTTTTGTAGGGGGGGGGGGGGCTCTTTTGGCCTAGAGGTTAAGATGTTCGCCTTTCTTTCAATAGTAACCGGGTTTAAATACGGATAGCGACGGAAAATTTTCTAATCTAAAATCATATCCTTTCATGCTCTCTAAGAATGTTGTGTCGTCTTCTTTCGTCTCCACTTTCTGCCCCTCTCATCCTCTTTGCACACTCCTGTGAGCTCCTGACTCTTCCTGCAGCCCTTCCTCTGCTACTCCTTGGTTCTTTCTTACTGCTGTCTTTCAGCAACACCCCTAATCTTCTGGTATGAAAAATCTATACCTAGTAGCCATCTCGTGTGTGTTTAGTAAATATTTCACGGCGCTCCAATTCAGGTAGAAATTCAATGAGATGTGTTGTGTTTGCAGGCGAAATATGGAGACTTGTTCTCTTCTACTCCGGGAAATTCGTGTATCTTTTGAGTTGGGAGCAATCATGTGAGCAAAGTTCTTTGTATTCTGACGATGAGCCACTCAGAGTGGCTATCATTATATGTGTCATGGCGCGGTGAAATCAGGCTCCCGTCAAAATAATCAAAGTGAATAAACTTGTATTTTCCCGCAGGTTGCTGAATTGTTATCTAATTTTCATTTTTTGGCTCAACACCTTTCATGCCCATTAAAGAACTCATTTCTGTGTGGATTTTTCTTAAAAACGTTGATTAAACACACATAAATTGTAAATTTTCAGTTACCACGGACCCTTAACTTAAGGAAATAACTATTCTTTGGCGGCCTTTTTCTCCCTAATTTTACCTAAGAAAACAGGTGACCCCCACATTCTTCATTCTCAAGTATCCCGACTTGTATTCAAGATAAATGGATATTTTTTTCAACCAAATAAAAACAAGTGAACAAGTTTTAAGATGATACCAATAACTCTTCATGCCCAAAAATTGACGAGAGCCTGATTCCACCACGCTGCCTCACATATGTGTCATGACGTGGTGGAATCAGGTGCGCGTCAATTTTTGGGCAAGTGGAGTTATTGGTATTATCTTAAAAATTGTTTAGTTGTCTATATTTCGCTGAAAAACTACCCATCTATCTTGAATAGAACTTGAGACATATGCAATTGAAGGAGATGGAGTCGTGTAGTTTCAGAAAAGGAATTGGGGAGAAAATGACTGCCAAAGTTTGATAGCTTCCACGGCTTGAGAGTGTTTTGAAACTGTAAATTTAGTTATCTACTTGTTTTGTGCCTTTAATCAAAGGTTTTCAGTAACTTCCACACAGAAATGGATATTTAAATAAATATAATAGGTGTTGAGCCTAAACAAGAAAAAAAAATTGTAATCGCTCAACCAACAGAAACATGCTGGTTTCTTTGATTTTACTATTTTTTGACGAGCGCCTGATTTCACCAGGATGGCTCACATATTATTACAGCTCCTTTTCTTCACATCGCATCACCTTTCTTTCTTTTCTTCCCTTACCACTTACGTTTCAACCCTTGTTTCTGGTGTCATTGAATAGTATTTTTAACCTGAACATTTCTGTATGCCACACAGAGGGTTTTCTCAAATTTAGATATTTCTTTGTTAACTTTTTGGGAGACCACCTGTGAGGCCACGAGGTGGTCAAAAACATATGTGAGGCAGCGTGGTGGAATCAGGCTCTGGTCAATTTTTTGGCATGTAGAGTTATTGGCACCATCTTAAAGCTTGTTCACTTGTCTTTAATTGGATAAGAAAAATATCCATTTATCTTAAATACAAGTCGAGATATTTGCAAAAGAAAGAGGTGGGGGTCACCTTTTACCAGAGGTAAAATTAGTGAGAAAATGGCCGCCAAAGATTATTTCTTTAGCTAAAGAGTCCATGGCGTGGTAACTGGAAATTTACTTTTTGGTGCCTTTTATCAACGTTTCTCAGAAAAATCCACACAGAAATGAGTTCTTTAATGGGCATGAAAGGTGTTGAGCTAAAAAACAAAAATTTGATAAAAATTCACATACCTGCGAAAAAATGCAAGTTTCTTCATTTTGATTATTTTGACGAGAGCCTGATTCCACCACGCTGCCTCAAAATTATTATTCGTGTTCGGAGTCAAAATTATCTGCGGGCTAGTGAAAAAAAAAACCCCCAAGGTGTGAGCCCTTTGCTGACATTTTAGATTTGCCGCCGTAAAATATTCAGTTCCATATTTTTCTTCTTCTTTTCTGTTCCTCTTTTTCCGTCGGCTCGTCGAGTTCAACGTTGACAGTGATTGTGATTTAAGCCAGACTTAAGACATTCTAGGGCGACAGTGTCCTTGCAAGATCTGTAATATATTCCACATTCTAGACATTGGGAATTTGGTTATGCCGGTCGGCTGTGTCTGGTGAGGGGGTGCACGTTTAGGTAAATTTTTGTCTTCTCCCTCCCCATGTTATAGAGCTGGATTGTCGAACTGCCTCATGCGGTTTTGGACAATCCATTGTATACTTTTCCCATATGTGAAGCGTGCTGACAAAATGAGTTACTTCTCGCAATCCACAAATGGAGATGTTGGCCAAAAATCAACACTAAGGTCAAATTGGTAGATTTTCTATAGATGCTATATTCCTTATGTATAAAATGCCTCTTGATATTTCATACATATAAATTGTAAAAGCTCCACCTATAAAAAGCCTGAAGTATGTATTTCCGTAAGACATGAATCCGTGAAGTAACTCATTTAGTCAGCACACTTCACATATATTCCACATTCTACACATTGGGAATCTGGTTATGCCGGTCGGCTGTGTCTGGTGAGGGGGTGCACGTTTAGGTAAAGTTTTGTCTTTTCCGTTCCCATGTTATACAGCCGGATTGTCGAACTGCCTCATGCGGTTTGGGACAATCCATGGCACACTTTTCCAATATTATGTCTTATAATAATGTGTTCCGACATAAGAGAGTTTTAACTGTCATGGATTTGAGGTTTCTAAACCTATTAACGCTCTGTGGTCACTTGGAGCAATGATGCAAAGGGGAAAATTATCCGTTCCGGTCACCTTCTGCGCCAGGCCCGAGAAGTTCGTTGCAGTCACTCTCCTGGCTGGGTGACCAGATGGGGTATTTTGTACTCCTGGCTGGGTGACCAGATGGGGTATTTTGTACTCCTGGATGGGTGACCAGATAGGATATTTTGTACTGCTGGCTGTGTGACCGCAAAGTGTTAAACTACCATGTAGTTTTTTTGTGTATAAACATATTTATTATTAAACTACCATGGATTTGAGGCTCCTAAGTACATTCAACTACCATTTATTTGAGAATCCTATACA
>NW_004797925.1:273313-276330 GCF_000002075.1 Aplysia californica | reverse complement strand
AATAACTGTGGCTAAAAAAAAGAAAAGAAAAGAAAGTAAATTTTTTTCTCCCCCGGGGTCTTTTCCCCCCCCACCGTAGGTGAACCCCAAAAAGCCCGGTAGAGGGGGGGGGGGGAGGTTCTTCTGAGTGTGGGTAGAGATTAAAATAATATGTGAGGCGACACGGCGGAACCAGGCGCTCACCAGTTTCTTGATATTTTTATTTTTTTTTTCGGTGGGGGGTTGGGTTTTTTCGTATTATTATAATTCTTTTGTTTTTGTTTGTTTGTTTGTTTTGGGGGGAGGGGGGGGGCATATTTGTGGAATTTTTGGTATTATCCTTTAGCATGTTGATTTATTGTCTTGAATCTTGAATCTTGAAAGTAGAACTGGGGTCCTAGAAAGACAGGGTCCTCCATGCTTCCTCGCCACTCTTTATAATAAGAGTCTTGTTTTCTTTGGAAACATTGCTCTTGAGTCTTGAATAGAAGTCGAGATATTTCGATAGAAGAAGGTGGGGGTTGCCTGGTGTCAGAGGTAAAATTAGAGAGAAAAGAATAATAATAAAAATAATAATGAAGATCATTTCTATAGCGTCCACTCCCGTGTAAACACAGCTCTAAGCGCTTTACTTAAATGCATGTAACAACAATATTCATGCACGCAACACACACACACACACACAAACACACACTCACACACACACACAAATACACACACTCATACACACGCACACACACACACATATACACATACACACATACAAACACACGCTTACACACTCACGAACACATAACACGCACACATGTGCATACACATGTATGCCAAACACATACACACACTCACACACACACTCACACACACACACTCACACACACACACACACACACACACACACACACACACACACACACACACACATCTACTTGCTTATCACACGCGCACGCTTACACATCGTCACGAAATGAGCATAAATAATATATACACTGCAATTCACAAAATACATAAATGGATACATAGTCATTTACATAACATTGTACTGAACATGAATCTACTGACATAAAAAGGATGTAATTAAATGTGTCTTTAAAGATTTTTAAAATTTAGACTCAGATGTTGTATGTCTCAAGGGTTGGGGAAGAGAGTTCCAAATAGCTGAGTGTCTTTGGAGACTGCAAATTTACATTCTGGGTGTGCCTTTGATCGACTTGACTCAGTAAAAACCAGCACACAGAAATTATGTTTTTATCTGACATAAACGTGTTGAACACCGCCCCCCCCCCAAAAGAAAGTTCAGTAAAACAGGTAAATTAAAAATGCCCGATATCTTTGATTTGATTACTTTGACGAGCGCATGATTTCACCACGATGCCTCGCGTATTTAATATGGCTTCACAGTATGACAGGCGAACAGGATACGGACGTGCCAAAAGAATATGATCCCGGTCTCTGGTTCGTGATACAGTGGACGAGGATATTTTGCTCCCTGACCAAACCGAAGTCGGGTTCGTGTTCGGTGTCGCTAGCTTTATGACCGAGGGCGCGAAATGAATATGTTATAGAGCATGACCTGAAATGAATACTTTAACGTTAAACAGCACGCTTGAAATGAATACGTTAACGTTAAAGAGCATAGCTTGAAATGAATACGTTAACGTTAAAAATAATGGCTTGAAATTAATACTTTAAAGATCGTGGGGAAGATTGTAAGAGGAGATAGATGCATGCGAGAAGATAATTGTGTATAGAAGATAGGTTTCTTTTAAGTATAAGGGCGTTGGGATAACAATAATATGATGCTGAGACAGAAACGGAAATGGCAAATTAAGAACAAGAATAAGATAGGGTTACTCTCTGACGTAGTTGAAACGAAATAAGGGTTTGTTTTTTTGGCCTTATAATTGACCACACATACAAAACACACTCATACACATGTGTATACACACACAGAGACACACACACACACACACACACACACACACACACACACACACACATACATAGACAGCGATCTGTGAATGTGGACACGACCAAGAGGATGCCAACCATATCCTTCAGCACGCCCGCGCTACGCCACCCTTCGCGCACAGACGAGGCAGAATGTGGCTCCCCTTGAGAGAAAGCTCTATGGCAGTCTTTCAGAGTTGAAGCGAACTACACAGTTTGTACGCGACATCGGACTGACTGTCTAGCTGCTGAGAACGAGGAAGAAGAAGAAGAAGGTTGCAAATAATAATCATGTTCTTTCATTCTTTTTTCTATGCGTTGTCAGACACTACAGGATGTTGCCCTCCAAAAAAATGACGCCCACTCTGTTTTTATAACTGTTTACTGTGCCCAGGTTGTATCTGTCTACTCTCTGATGTTATCATGCCACCTTCTTTCTGGTCTCCCTCTTACTCTTTTTCCCTGTTCCTGGACTGTATTCGATGAATCTTTTTGTTAATCTTCTGTCTATCAGTCTGCAGATGTGGCCAGCCCGGTTCCATTTTTGTTGTAAAATTGTTAACAATTAAAAACAAACTAAATGAGTTTTTTAACGAACACTTCTTCTCACACAAGTATAATGACAATGGGCTTATGTATCCTAAGTTACATATCCATTTTTTAAATCTGCCTCTATATCCAGTGACCAGATGTTTGTTTGGTTGGCTTGCGTCTTTTCACTACACATTTATTATGTCGATTTCAAGCAAAACATGTTTTGGTAGTTTCTTAAACCCTACTTTATATCACATGGTACGATCAGTTGCACTGCCGTTAAAGTAAAGAAAACAGTTGGGTGTATTAAAACACTCACTGCATGGCTTACTGTTTTTTCCTTTAAAGTAACAAACTAATTATTTCTAAATGAATTCATGTTTTGTTCAATAAAATTGAGCCAGAGAGCCGACGAAAAATACATCTGCAGGCAGTGATTACGCGTAGCTTGAAGACAGTCTACATTATTGTTTTAATTGCAGTTTCTGAATCTATGGTATAGGTTGCATGTGCTCAAGAAATATGATATTGTCGATATTCTAATTCTAGATGTAAAA
>NW_004797925.1:267351-273213 GCF_000002075.1 Aplysia californica | reverse complement strand
AGGTGGGGGGGGGATAAAATAAGAGAATAGCCAGATATCTTATGATCGGTAAAGAAAAAACAAGGCACATTTTTTAAGATCTCAAAAAATACAAAAACAAAACTAAGATACTATCAGAGGTCAGTCCTCGGCCATATGGTATAGCCATGTTGATTAATTAATTTCGTAGCATAAAGCGTGATCTATGCCTGTCTGAGAGGATTTGTGGAGGTTTTTTTTAAAGGAATATGATGACTATTTATCCAGACATCATACCGGAAAGGGCTACTAATTTATTAGTTTTCTAACTATTTGTTATAATTCCAAACATGTACAGTGTTGGCGGGTGTTCTGGTGTGGTTTGCTTCTTTTTTCCTATCAATCATCTCTCGTCCTTATCTCCCCTCCTTCTTTTTTGTGTTTGTTACTTTCTTGTTGTAACACCTCGAATCTTTGGCACTTACATGACCTTATTGTGTTGTAAGTGCAGCAGTCTGTAATGTCCTTGGGAACTGTAGTTTTACACCTTTTTTTGTAAGTGTTTTCAGCGCTGGCAACTGCATAAGGCCAAAGGAGCGCGCGGGACACATTAAACATTTTCAGTTGGTAGGCAAATTGTGAATGTTCACCGGGTGGCGGCCGAAGCTTACTCTTATTGATTTTGGACCACCAAGGGATCTTTAACGAGCACAATTTACACATGGGACCTTCGAGATTTTTCGCCTTTGTCCGAGAAAGCTAGGTGTAGATCTTTCCAACCAGAAGATCAGGGGAGTGGCTGAAGGACAGCAGTAAGAAGGAGCCAGGAAGTGGCAGTGGAAAGGCTGCAGAAAGAGTCATGAGCTCAGAGGAGAGGGGAGGGGGGAGTAATAGAAGACAAAAGGAGACCACAGTACATTGCTAGAGAGCAGGAAAGGATGCGAAGGGAGACAATTTTAGAGAAGAAAACTTTTCCGTCGCTACCTGGATTCGAACTTTGAACCTTTGATTGAATGGCGAACACCTTAACCTTTAGGCCACTAGAGACCCCTTTCGTTCATTGGTGCCTTTGATCAACGTATTTCCGTTAAAGTCAAGCAGAATTGTGTTTTTTAATTAACTTTAAAGGTGTTGAGACCAAAACTAAAAATTCAATAAAACTAGTCCAAAAAGGAAGCACAAAATAATATTGATTGATTCTTATTAATTCATTGTTTTAACGAGCACCTGATTTCACTACGATGCCACGATTTTTAAGCAGCGCAAGTTCAACTGCAGAAACCCTCCCTCCATCTCAGAAGTTGGAACGAAAACAATCCAAAACAACAACAACTACAAAAAAAACTCCTCAAAGAAACAATAGGCCGTCTGTTGAAAACTAAGACGCTGTGCCACCCGAAGAAGATAATGTTGCTACTATTAGCTGACCCAGACAGCAAGAACCAGACGCAAATGATACAGAATTGTCAAGGAAGCAATTTTCACTGCTTTCTGTAGGCGCCACCGACAGTTTGTTTCCTGAACACGATTGCTTGTATGTGCCCCGAGGGCAGGGCGTAATTATCGAGAACCTTCTGCCATAAAATCATTATCTAACTCCTACTCGGGCGTGTATAATTATACGATAATAATCACTCCCTTTTGTAATATAACGTCGTAATTAGACCGTATTACGCTATAGATTAACATTATGATGACGCCACCAAGGGAGGTAATGCCACTGTTTGGAGTGTAGGAGGTGTGGAACAGACGAGAAAGTGTCAAGTCTGCGTCGGATTTAGGTCGGGGGGGGGGGGGGGGAGGGGCTAATAATTTATCATTATGGTGGTCATAAAAAATCAGGTATGATAATAACAATAATTATCATTATTATATGTGTTATTATTATCATTATCACTATTATTATTGTTATTATTTTTTGAATTATTATTATTATTTATCATTATTATCTTTGTTGCTATTATTATTATTATTATTATTATTATTATTGTTCTTGTTGTTGTTGTTATTATTATCATTATTATCATTATTATTATTACTATTACTATTTTTATAAACATTCGTATAACGCATATCCCCGCTCGACAGCAAGCTATAAGCGCTTTATATAAATCATTACCCCCTGCAGACCATAGACCACTTACATACACTCTCAGCTTCCTTGGGAGCATACAGAGATAGCAACTGATTAAGCGCCCAAACACGAACAAACTGCCAGGATATTTCACTGTCTATAGCTGGGTCCCCATTCCCACCTGGGTGAAGTGAGGAAAATTCGTGTGTAGCGCCTTTCCCAAGGACCCAAGGTCGGGCCGCTGACAGGATTCGAACCCAACCACTTAGAGTTTATTGTGGCGTCGGTGGCCTTGTGGTTAGGCTCTCGGACTCGCAACTGTAAGGTCCTGGGTTCGAATCCCGTCAGGGGCCCGACGTTGTGTCCTTAGGAAAGGCACTTTACACGAATTTTCCTCACTTCACCCAGGTGGGAATGGGTACCCGGCTATAGACAGTGAAAGATCTTGTCAGTTTGTTAGTGTTTGAGCGCTTAATCAGCTGCTTGCACTGTATGCTTCCCGGGAAGCTGAAAATGTTTCGGAGTGTTCTATGGTCTGCTGGGGTAATAATAATATAGTGTAAAGCGCATAGAGCCTGCTGTTGAGCGGGGATATGCGCTATACAAATGCTATCTATTATTTTTATTATTATTATTAGATTTTGGAGTGCTTCAAGGTTCAGTATTGGATCCAATCTTGTATACGTTAGAATATACTGTGATTAGAAACTTGATTACTTGAATACTCGATCCTGGGAACAGCATCCTAGCACTTCCAAAATCATGCAGCTAGGCTTGTACTAAAGAAAAGAATAGGAATCACATTACTCTCATGTTAAGAACGTTGCATTGGCTCCCCATGACGCTAGAATGTCATATACAATTGCAATATTATGTCATAAATGTGTCAATAACAAAGCTACCTCATATTTTAGTGATCTCATCTAGGTTTATGTTCCATCTAGATCACTAAGATCAGGCGATCGGTGTCTTTTAAGAGTTCCTAGAAAAGGAGGTATAAGATTAGTTTTCCCACCTTGCTCCATTAGTTTGGAACTCTCTTCCTCAACCCTTGAGACATACAACATCTGAGTCTAAATTTAAAACATCTTTAAAGACACATTTAATTAAATCATTGTTATGTCAGTAGATTCATGTTCAGTACAATGTTATGTAAACGACTAGGTATCCATTTACGTAAGTTGTTAACCAGCCAATTGTGTTGTGTTGTGTATTTTATTTTATTATGTTTTTGTGTGCGTTCATTCCATAACGATGTGTAAGCATGCGCGTGTGATACGCAAGCAAGTGTGTGTAGTATGTGTGTTTGAATGTGCGTGTCTGCATATGTGCGTGTTTTCGGGTGTGTGTGTGCGCATGTGCGTTTGTGCGTGTGTGTCTGTGTGTGCATGTACATCTGCGTGTGTGTGGGTGTATGTGTGTATGCATGTGCGTGTGTGCGTGTGTGCGGGTGTGTGCGGGTGTGTGCGTGTGTGTGTGTGTGTGTGTGTGCATGTGCAAGTGTGCTTGTGTGTGTGTGTGTGTGTGTGTGTATGTGTGTGTATGTGTGTGTATGCGTGGGTGGATATTGTTCATACATACATTAATGTAAAGCGCCTAGAGCTGTGTTTACACGGGAGTGGACGCTATAGGAATGATCTACATTGATATTATTATTATTATTATCATTATTATTATTTTTATTATTACCTTACGGTTGCAAGTCTGAGAGCTTAACCACTAGGCCACCGACACCACATTATAATACATTATTAAGGTTCTACGGCGCTCGCAAGTGCACAAAGTCATATGAGCGCCAAGGGGTAGATGTCAACAGAACAATCGAAACTGAGAATCAGGCTTACTCTGCTCACCTCTCTAGCCTCAACAGCACAAAGTCTGCTTCAACTATCTAGGCATCCGGGAAATAGCGGGTCACAAGAGAGTGACAAACATACAAAAGAAGTAGAGGTAAAATGACGATAGTAAGGATGAGGAAAGAAACAGCCACGCTGCACTTCCCCCTATGTTATTCCGGCACAGTACGAACATAATGACATAGATAGATCAGCCCATTTACAATTCTACTGTGCATAAGAACACGTTCATAAACCCCTTTTGGGAATGGCCTAGACTCAAGTCTTAGGTTGAATAGGAGCTGTATTATGATCCTTGGGTATAGGCTACTACTAGTTGCACTGCAGATTATTCGAAAGAACTGAGCGGGGGGGGGGGTATATTAGGTTACTAGAAAATTAGGAGAGATTTACATTAAGGGGGGTCTGGAGTTTTAAAAAAACAACACCAGCATGGTACAGGGGATGGAAAGAAAGGTCATAAACCAAATGAACACCGGAACGATCAGCAGACGAACTCTGAGGTGGATATTGGAAGCGCTCATGTGATCTTATTCAGTTGCGAGCGCCGTAAAACCCTCTACTATTAAAAAAAAAAGGTTATTGGAGCGGGGAGCGGAGCACGTATGGCAAAGCCCGGGGTGCCATGATGTTGTTCCCAGGATCTAGTAATCAAGTAACCAAGGAGCAAAAATACTTGTAAGACGCATTTATTATAGTCACCATTATCAGCCAATGTCATCTCAAACTTAGACGGATGCAGCATCAATTAATCAGGAAGGCATGGATGGATTTAACTTATCCATGTGGGAATCGAACTCTTCTTATTTTCGTGGACTGCCTCGAAGCGTCTTTCTGTTACTCCTAGCCTCTGGCTTTGCACGGAACATTGGAACTTACAGAAACATTAAGAGACGACTGGACATTGAGGTGTAGTATGGGGCAATCATGTTAGGGTTAACCTTGGGTGTGGACAAGCCCTGTTTGAAGTGATATAGATACGTCTTGTTTAACAAAAAAAGGTAGGGGGAATCTAATCTAAGTCTACTACCCCAAAAAAGACGTAAATCACTTAACGGTCTATGAAGAGATTATATTAGACCAATATATACGCAGAACTCTCATACCGGTGAACAAGAACATTAACAACAACAACCACAACAACCACAACAACAACAAAAACAATAAAAACAACAACAACAACAACAACAACCACAGCAACTGGGCTGGTGCTCTGGTGTGGTTTACTTCTTCTTTCCTATCAAACATCTATCGTCTTTATCTCCTCCCCCCCCCCTCTTCCCTTTCATTTTTGTTTCATTTTTGTGTTTGTTACTCTTTTGAAACACCCCTAATCTTCTGCACTCATAATTATGACCTTGCTGTGTTGCAAGAGCCTTAAAACACTTACTAAAACAACCCAAAAAACGAAACAACAACAAGAAAAAGAACAGGAAAACAAGATCAAGAAGAACAAGAACAAGAACGAAAAGTAACAGAAGAAGAAAGGGGAGACATCTAGCTTTTTGTAGAAAAAAATAATAATGGTAATAGATTCCTTTTAGCTGCATCAATAGGAGAAGAAGAAGAAGAAGAAGAAGAAGAAGAAGAAGAAGAAGAAAAAAACTGTCACTCAATTTTGGTCGTTACACAAAAAATGTTGACGTCACAGGATGCGAATCTCTCCATCTGCGTCCTCGAAGCACCCCTCAGTCAATGATTACAGGAACCGGAAATGGAAGATGGGCGTGGCGTGTCCGCCATTAGTACAAAGCCCAAGGGCTAACGAACACCGCTTGTGTTTAGACTTCTTATTTCACTAGTAGATAAGCACTTTGAACGGGCGTTCAGATATCTCTCGAAAGAAGGTCAAAGAACAGAATGAGGGAGAGAGTGATAGAAAGAGAGAGAGAGAGAGAGGGGGGGGGAGAGTGAAGGGCGGAGACCCGATGTTGAGTTTAAGAGAGAGAGGGAGAGAGAGAGAGGGGGGGAGGG
>NW_004797925.1:264892-265720 GCF_000002075.1 Aplysia californica | reverse complement strand
CGGTGCGTTTGTTATCGTGTGTTTTCCTCAGTAGTCTTAGTTTGTAAGGTTCGTGAGAGTCAACGAAAGCTCTAGAGGAGAGGTTTTTCTATTGTTGCCCTGCCATGTCCCTGTGGCAATCTGGATGAAATCCCCTGAGAATGACAGCCACCCCTCTCCCCCACTCCACCCCCCCCCCCCCCCCCCGGTGGGAAACCACGCAGATGTCAATTCGATGAAAACAAAATAGAAGCCGTATTCATAATCACCACGAAGGTCACTCCACGACAGAGCTCCAGGGGTGGTTCGCGGGTGCTCTGCTGTGGTTACTCCTTTTTTGCTATCAAATGTCTATCGTCCTTATAAATATCTCCTCCTTCTTTTTTACGTTTGTTACTCTCTTGTAACACCTCTATTCTTCGGCACTCATATGACCTTTTTGTGTTGCAAGTGCCGTAAAACTCTTTCTAAAACTAAAATCACAGAGCTCTAGGGGGAGTTGGATGGACAGAAGGAGAAGAAAGGAACATTATTATATGGAGAATGGTGACGAATGAAGATGGTATGTTATCCAAAGGTGGATGTCACTAAAGTGATTCTAATATAAAAATTTATAATATTTATATAGCGCATTTCCACAAAAAGTAGGGGCTCTCGTGGCCTAGAGGTAAGGTGTTGGCCTCTCATTCAAAGGTCCCGGGTTCGATTCCGGGTAGCGACCAAAATATTTTCTTCTCTAAAATTGTCTCCTTTCACATCCTTTCCTGATCTCAAGCAATGTTCTGTTGTCTGCTTTCATTTCCACTTTCTGTCCCCACCCCCTCACCTCCTTTGCCACCTCCTCTGGGC
>NW_004797925.1:261140-262608 GCF_000002075.1 Aplysia californica | reverse complement strand
CTCAGCTTTCTAGTCTCAATAGCACAAAGTCTGCTTCGGCTATCAAGGCACCCTGGAAATAGCAGTTCACAAGAGAGTGACAAACATACAAGAGAAGAAGAGGGAAACTGACGATAGTAAGGATGGGGAAAGAAAAAGCAACAGTTCCCTTTAAGTCGTTCTGGCATAGTATGAGAATGACATTGATAAATCAGCCCATTTACAATTCTATTGTGCATAAGAACATTATGTTAATATCCCTTCTTTGGAATTTCAGTCAGTTAGTACTACTGCCTTGTTTGTTTGTTTTTGTTTTGTTTTGTTGTTTGTTTGGGGGGGTGGGGTGGAGGGGGTAAGGGGGTAAGTTCTAATGTGTCATACGTCAATATCGTTACACAAGGGCCTTAGCCATTTCTTTTAGGTCTATAAGATTATTTTTTTTCGCCGACGCTTTGAGAAAATTAAAAGAAAAGAGAACGCCAAGGTCAGACCCATGTAATGGTTCAGTTGAAAAGTAAGAAGGAAATACCGTTTTCTTTTTTGTAGAGGTTTTACGGCGCTCACATCTGCATAAGGTCATATGAGCGCCATATGAGCGCCAGAAGATTAGAGGTGTTACAAGAGGGTGTCATTGGAAAGAAGGAGCAAACCACACCAGAGCACCCGCCAATAACCCACCCTCACACAAACAGAAATCACACATACACAATTAAATATTACGAATTCTTAGAACAGAATTTTTAGTTAACCCATATCCCCTTCCCTCTCAGGTACACAGGCTTCAATAAGCATGCCTCATACAATTTGTGATAGAACTTCAGTGTAGAGAGTTTAGACTTCTCCCCCCCCCCTTTCAAAACCCCTCCTCCTATAAAGACGACATCCGAATAACCAATGATTAAGACAGAACATGAAACAAACATAACAAGCAAACAAGCAAACAAACGCACCAACAAACTAATCAACCAACCAACCAACTAGCTAAGTAACCAACTAAGCAACTACCATCATCCTGTACCAGATCTGAAGCAGACATCGGCGATCATGGTTCTCCATTCATTCCTTTGCTCGGATGCTCCTAAAAAAGCCATGTTTCCCGGATCTTTCCCCGTTACCCATTTGTTTAGATTCCCTAAGTAGGTTGCTCTGGGCCTGCCCCTGCCTCGTTTGCATTCAATTTTGCCACTGAGAGCTAGATGGTCAAGACCTTTATGTCTATTCAGGTGTCCCACAATCTGCATTTGTCGTTTCCTGATTGTTTTTTAACAGTGAGTGCCCCACGTGGGCTTCATCAAGCACTACCTCATTTGATTTCTTTTCCTTCTACGATATTCTCAACAGTCTCCTAAGTAACCACATTTCTGTTGCTTCTATTTTATACTTCAACACACACAAACACAAACGATATGACATTTTAACACCTCCCCAATGTGTCCACACACACTTTCTCTCTCTCTCTTTCTCTCTCTCTCTCTCTCTCTCTCTCTCT
>NW_004797925.1:252715-259349 GCF_000002075.1 Aplysia californica | reverse complement strand
GCTCAGGTTGGGGGATTGGGAGAGAAAGAGTCAGAGACAAAAACAGAGAAAGAGACAGACAGAGAAATAGACACAGACAAACAAAGACAGAAACATTAACAAGAGAGAGCAGCCGGAGAGTAGAGAGACATTTTAACGGATAGAAACGAGCAGAAAGACAGTAGAGAGTGGGAGAGAGAAAACAAAAGAATTACGTTAAGGCAAAAGAAAACAGCATAATCTGTCACATTAATTGTCTTTACAGATAAACATGTAACACCCTTCTAATAACGGCTATGACATAATATTTTAACATTTTCTCACTCCAGGTCTACAAGATCATCCACGCTTGCGGATTCCTGGTGGCCTACCTATCCGTGGCCATTCTCTACATCCTGATCTACAAATCCATCTTTACGCGCCGTGCCAACAAAGCCAGGAGGAAGAAAAACAACCTGTACCCGAGCTCCGACACCAAGCTTCGGGGGACCAACGGGGCAGAGGAGACCCAAATGACCGTCATCAACGGAGCCGAGACCAGCACCGCGAAAGTCATGAACAACCAAACCCACCCGGACAGCAACAGCTGCTCCTCCTCGCGGAAGATCGAGCTGACGGCGAGAAACGACGCGGTTAGCGCGAGCAGTAAGTCATCAGCCCCCACCACCGCCACCACCACCACCACGGCTGCTGCCACCGCCACCACTACCAGCAGCACTAACACCACCACCGCCACCAACTCAGGTTAACAAAGACAGATAAAACAAACCAAAAACAAAACCACAACTACCACCATAATCACCACCACCGCCACCACCACCACCACGGCTGCTGCCACCACCACCACCACCACCACGTCCTCGTCGGCAGGGACGCTGAATGACGTCACGAGTAGCGGTGGCGCTGAGAATGCTGGGAGTAGTCTCCCCGAAGACGAGACGAGCACTTTGCTTCCGGACAACAAGCAGGACAGCGGAGGGCGAGCTGTTTACGGGGACCAGCCGTTGGGGAAAGGGGACGAGAAGGTGAAGAAAAATATGTTCGCTCACGGAGAGGGTGAGCTCAGCCGGGATACCATGACCAGCTTCCTTGGCAACGAAGGTCACGTGATGACGCCTTCGAACTCGCAGGATGAGCCTGACGTGAATGAGGTCAAAGGTATTCAGGAGAGCAGCTGCAACAACAATTTCGCCGTAGAGGAGCACGCTGTGAAGGAAAACATGGACGACGACGACGACGACGACGACGATGACGGATGCGATGGTATTGCTTCGGGGAAAGAGAGAAAGATTGACGACGAAAACGAAAACGAAAACGGCGATGACGTGAACGGTCATCTCAACAACGAGGACACACCGCCGGAAGAGCGACCCTTGCTCAGCCCCGAAGCCCCCTCCACGATGACAGACAACGCCAACAACACAAAGCTAAACAGCTCGGCAAGAAATTCCAGCAGCTCCCCACCCCCCTCCACTTTGCCCGTCAAGCCTACCTTCATCGATGTCCCTGTCTGTAACACCCAGCCGGCGGAATCGAAGACCAAAGTCTTCAAGAAACACACAGCGGGAAAACACCTACAAATCGACGCTCAAACCAACAGCATCAAACGCAAGCGCCCTAGCACAGTACGTGACAGAAACCTGATCGCTAACATCAAGACGGCGTTCATGCTCTTTATCGTCACGCTTGTGTTCATCATTGCCTTCCTTCCTGCTCTTCTAATGGCCAACAGCCTCATTCCGTTCAACATGGTTGTCTTCTACGGATACTTCGTCTACAACGTCGCCAATCCGTTCATCTACGCCTTCATGAACCAAACGTTTCGGGAAGACGTCAAAAGGATCATCAAACTTTGCTCACGATGAACGAACACAACCACGTCATTAATTTCTGTGTTGGTTTAAATACATTGACAATACATCATCCCGGGGTATGGGGTTCCCGGAAATGGGGGACTGACCTGGATCTTGTGCGATTGGCTCAGTGGGGACATTGCTTTGGGGAGGAGGAGGAGGAGGAGTAGGAGGAGGAGGAGGAGGAGGAGGAGGAGGAGGAGAAGGAGGAGGAGAAGGAGGAGGAGGAGGAGAAGGAGGAAGAAGAAACGGAAGAAGAAAAGGAGGAGGGCGAGGACGAGGAGAGGAGGACGAGGAGGAGGACGAGGAGGAGGAGGACGAGGACGAGGAGGAGGAGAAGGAGGGGGAGGAGGAGGAGGAAGACAATGCCTATCACTCTAATTCCTCGTGAGAATATGTGCCTGGGCTGTCATTAACCTCAACCCTCCTGCTCTATACCCGAGGTAAATGGTTTGGGATGATTTTTTTTTTTATATCTCACAGCGAACTTACGGGAAAAGACCTTTCTTCAGCTACAGCGATAGCCAGACGTTTTCATGAAGTGTGAGCAAATATTATACTAAAGTTACCATGCGCTGGTTCTGAAAGACATGCTGCTTGTGAATATTGAAGCAATTGATTATGACCGTGATGTGATATTTTTGGAAGCAATCAACCTTGAATGAGACTCGTTAGCGAGGTAGGCGTTGTATTACAGGACAGCTAGTTGTTCTTGATGTCTGACAGCGCCACCTGGTGAGAGAAACATACTACGTGAAAATCGTCCTTGCTCTAAACAGTGAATTCGTATTACGTAGTTCAATAACTCTGCTTATGTGTACAATATTGTCACTCAAAGACTAACAACGCATTATTGACTCTGTTGAGACATGTCAGTGCTCTCCAAAGTTGGCGTAGGTCGAGGTATGAAAAGATGAAAAGGTACCAAGGATCGTAGCTCTATAAAAGGTCGTGTGAACTGGGTTTAGTGGTGCGTGCTATGGCTGGAATTCTTGCTGCGGAACTCAAAGACGCGAGTTCGATTCCTGTTTTCGAATGTCTATTCTATCAACTAGCTTCACCTTTCAGTGTGGGTTCTGTATTCCACTAAACTTTTGTGGGCCCTGGCAGGCAATAATAACCAAACTTTTGTCGATACGGAAATACTAATTATAGCAATACACTTCATTTGTATAGCACATATCCTCGCTCAACAGCAAGCTCTATGCGCTTTACAATCTGCAGCATTGCCTTTCCCTCAAAGAACCTTAATATCCTTAGAAATATTATCAGCTTCCCAGAAAGCATGCTGTACAAGCAGCTGCTTAACGCCTAAACATATAACAAACGTGACTCTTTATTTCGCTATCTATAGATAGGCACCAATTCCCACCCTCGTGAGGTAAGGGAAATTCGTGTAAAGTGCCTTTTTTCCCCGAGGACACGACGTCGGGCCTCCTGATAGAGCTCGAAGCCACGACCATTTGGTTGCCAGCCCAACAGCCTAACCTGCAGACCATCAACGCCAATCTTCGTGAAAGAAAAACATGTACCATGATAGAATCTTTGGCCATCATGTGGTAGCTCTGCCCCAAGGACACTTAGAAGAGCGCGTACAACGTGCCATCTAAGATAACAATGTGTGATCCGTCGATGATGACTCAAAGACCTCAACTGCCGGACAAACTGGCTGTACAGGTGGTTGCCATGACAATTTCCGAAGTGGCTGCCACTACACTGTCAAAGGCAGAATGGAAGAAAGAGCTGCATGGAGTTATATTCGTATACTCAGACGGGAAAACCCTCACTTGAGAATAGTGTGGAAAGCGTCCCATGCTCATTCAGAACAACATTTCTGAGCTTACGCATCTGTTTTCCACTTTATGAGAGCTGTTATAGGGTCGACATCATTTCATCGGAAAAAGTGATCATAATGAAACCAAAGTACGTGGTTTAAATTTCCGTATGAGTTTTACGCCACTTGCAAAAGGATTGGTTATTACGAGTGCCGAGGATAAGAGGCTTAACAAGGGAGTAAAGTACAAAGAAAAAGGTAGATAAGTATGATAGTTGTCATTGTTTGTTCGAAATGAAGGCGTAAAATCAGAGAAGATCGTCCGCAAATCACCTGCTCGTATTGGACGTTGGTGGGGACACAAACTTGACGTTGCCTAGTATAAAAGGTATACCGGAGATTTTAAAGGGACTGTCCTGTCACTTCACCTGAATAATATTATATTGTTGATTTGCTTAACTGATGTGAGGTTTTAATGCATAGCATATCGTTCTTGTGCGGACTAGTCCGACGGATCTCCAACCAGATTATGATGGAGACTGTAAGCAGACAGACTCTTCTGGGATGGAACCTGAAGAGATGGGAGGGGGGGAGGGGGTGAGAGAGCAGAGATGGACATGTTCGACTGTAGTGACCCCAACACTGAGGACAAGGTGTGACAAGGTGTGACAAGGTGTGACAAGGTGTGACATGGTGTGATATCGTTATCGTTCTTGGTCGCGGTTACTATAACTTTACAGACACTGGCTGACGTCGAAAATACGAGGAGGTCGTCAAGGTGATACGGTTAATTATCAAACGTCGTTCAAGCAGGCCTTGTGTACGAGGTGACAGTATTCAGTAAATAGAAGCACTGATACGAACTGTGAAACTTTGAAGAGACCAGTAGTGCAGGATGATTCTGGAATTATCCTCTTTGTTAACAAGGAAGGCAGACAGACCACTATTGCTGCAGCTATTCCTTGTACGAATTCAGGATTACAATGACATGGACACATTTCACAATTTCATCCCCTGGAAATAATATCCGTCTTTAGAAAAAAATAATATTATGTCACTTTGAACTTGAATATGAAAACGCGAGAACGTTGTGAGAACGTTTGACAATCTTTTTAAAAAGTGTTCTCCTCTCATTCACTTTTTGTTTCGAAATTAGTGTAATCTTTTGTTTGATTGACGAAATAGATGTTCACTTTTACAGGCCAATAGCAAAACAGTCTTTCAAGTGCATCATGACCAGTCAACAATAACAGCTTGTGTTCTGAGTTATATTATGTTGTCAAAATCTCCATCGGTGTAGTGAAAATCTTGTTGCACTGAACAGGGACAGAGAAAAAGACTGTCAGATAATGACAAAGGTTTTGCTTTGCTTCCGTTTTGTTTATTTGTTTGTAGTTTTGTTTTGTTTTGTTTTGTTTTGTTTTGAGAGAACATTTTTTCGAATTGTTGTTAGAATTTTACTGAGAGATAGAGAGATGGACAGAGATGCAGAGAATGATAGAAATAGATAGATAGATAGATAGATAGATAGATAGATAGATAGATAGATAGATAGATAGATAGATAGATAGATAGATAGATAGATAGATATAGGGGGGGAGAGCGAAAAGGAACCTAGACAAAGATTAAAAAAGAGAGTGTAAAAGAAAGAGAGAAAGAAAGATAGAGAGACAAACAGAGAAAGCGTGCGATCGGGACAAAGAAATAATAAGGTGAGAGAAAGAGAGAGAGAGTCATAGAGAGAAAGATGGAGAGAAAAAGGGAGAAGAATAATTTCATTCATATGAAAGAGCAACAAATTTGTCACTCAGAAATTGCTTGAATGTAATCGAGACATCATTGCTGCAACGCAGGACAGAGTGAAGTGGTCCATGATCGCCCACGCCGGTCGGCAAGGCACCGGATGATGATAGTATAGACATTTGAAGATATTCTTTCCTGTTTTGGGCCTTCCTGACTGATGTCGAAACTGTGTGAGAGACAACACTAAGGAAGCTTTTTGAAAACTGAGAAAGGACATCTATTGAATTCCACTGCTGGTCCTTTATTTTGGACAGATTTTGCTTTAAACGGAAAACACGTCTTTTAGAATTTTAAAAATGTTTTGAAGTGTTTTCTAAAACAATGTCTAGAGATACTATTAATTCTGATGTTTTTGTAGACGTGGTGACTTGTGTGTGTGTGTGTGTGTGTGTGTGTGTGTGTGTGTTGTTTTGTTTCGTTTGTTTGTTTATGTTAAAGAAATATAGTCTATGTTTTTAATGACGATAAACATAAAAATTGCCATGAACTGTAAGATATTATGATCGTCCAAGATTTGAATTACCTTTACAAAGCTATATGAAGTCATTAAATAATCATTTATGTTCACTGTTTGTTTCTCTCGGATGTGTATGTGTCATTGTGACAAAATTATCGTCTACTTCTGTATTCTGGTAATACCCATTCAAACTGGCATGCTATTCATAATATGGATGTCTTCATATGTGAATTATATATACCCAATCAGATAGGTTGTGTTATTTTTGTGATTATTCTCGTTGTGGGCGTTGTTGTTTTTGTTTTTGTTTTTGTTCTTGTCGTTTTGGTTTTTTTTGGTTATTATATTATGATACCCTCGTAAACTCATCGCTACTTCAGAATTATCAAGTTCTGTCGGCTCAGTGCCCAGTTTTGAGAAATTTGACTTCTGCGATTTTTTTGAGTTTCACATAATGCCAAGCTTTCTAAACACATAGTTTTAGTAATTCAAAAACAGTTAAAAGCGCCAGAAATTTAGAAAAATAATATAATTCTGAGGTAGCGACGAAATGTTTTCTCGTTTTGAAAGTAAAGAGGGTCACGTCTGATTTTTTTTACTCAGTGACCCAATATGTGTATAGTATCGCTATGTATAATATAGATATTATACACATATTATAGTATTGAACTTTCAGAGTAATACTCTGGCATACGTCATTTTTAAAACTGGTGTATGATGAAGTCTAAGTCTAAGCAGTCGAAAGAGAGAGAGAGGGAGAGAGAGAGA
>NW_004797925.1:248980-252002 GCF_000002075.1 Aplysia californica | reverse complement strand
TAATAATAATAATATCCTGCCTGAATGGTAGCTTCTATGGCGTTCATGTAAGAAACTTTGGATGGCAAAGACTCCGTCCATTGAGTCTGACTGGCAATGCCCACGCACTATAGTGCAGTCAAAAATTCGTTATGCAACTTATCCTCAAATATCTCTTTAACGGGTGAATCAATGTCATCCACGCTTTGCATAGCAGTTCATATCAATTTGTCTTAACTAAATCATATTTTTCCAGAACAATGGGGGCTAGATTTTAAAAATTTTTATTCATAAATTTATATAAAATGCTTGAAATCTCTGTCAAACCTAAAATGGTATTGTTCACAGCACTTCTCGCTTCTCACACACATTTTGATTATGCATAATATGGCCTACGTCCCAGCTCATCGATGACAATTTTTACTTGCAAAACTTGTTACAAGAAATTGTTGTTATAGTGAACACATTTTTAGCACTAATGACTCTCAAAACATGCGTTCAATAAGCATAATGTCCCAATTAGAAAAACCTGACGGACTTGCTATTAAAAGCAATATTTCCCCAGCGGTACACATTTAAAAATGTGTAGAAAATACCCACTTGGAATTTTTATTTGCATTTATTAAGGAATTTTCTAAAATAGAGCTAACAGGTCTTTACAAAAGTATTGATCTGTTAAGACAAATTGATACAAGAGTTTATGTTCGATAGTTGAGGAGATATTTGACAATGGGTTGCACCACGAATTTCTGACCGCACTATAGGTACAATCAAAGCTGCGAGCCGACAGCATAATATGTGAGGCTGCGCGGTGGAATCAGGCTCTCGTCAAAATAATCTAAATGAAGAAACTTGCATTTGTCTGCAGGTTTGTGAATTTTTATCAATTTTTTGTTTTTTGGCTCAACACCTGTCATGCCCATTAAAGAACTCATTTCTGTATGGATTTTTCTGAAAAACGTTGATTAAAGGCACACAAAAGTAAATTTTCAGTTACCACGGACTCCTAAGATTAGGAAGTAACTAATCTTTGGCGGCCATTTTCTCACTAATTTAACCTCTGAAAACAGGTGACCCCCCAATTCCTTTTTTCGCAAATATCTCCACTTGTATTCAAGATAACTGGATTTTTTTTTCATCCAAATAAAGACGAGTGAATAAGCTTTAAGATGATATCAATAACTCTACATGCCCAAAATTGACGAGAGCCTGATTCCACCACGCTGCCTCACATATACTGTTGACGTCACACTAGGTTTTAGAGCAGATTAAGGCACTTGGTCGAATCACCATAGATTTTTTTTACGTTTTCAAGAGTCTATTTCATTTTGCTCAGTCTTATTACTATTAGGCCTAGAGATGGACGATAAATCTGAAAACCTCGTACCAACTGACGAAATGAAGCTACGAGGGCAAAAACGTATTGTATCTTACCAATTGGTTTATCTTTTCTCATCTCGTGTTCTGATCACTGTGCACTGTGTGAGCAAAACAAGAACAACAACAACAACAACAACAACAACAAGAACAAGATAAATAATGATAATAATGAGACGAATGGTGTTATTATTCTCTTGACCCTATTTAGTCCCTTTTTGAGGAAGTGCAAACCGCTATACTAAAAGATAATATCTGACGGTCAAAATGCCAGTGCATGCGTGAGCTCATATACAACGAACATGTCGTGGAAATGCATATCATGAAGGTGAAGAGTAGTTTGAAGCAGTTCTGAGCTTCTGAGAAATCATTATTGTTGTAATTTTTTAAAATGCTGAGATTTAAAAGAAACCTGAGCATGAATCTGTTGATTTTAGTTTTTCGAGTGATAAATGGAGCTAGAACGTAAAATGTCAGTAATTGCTTTTATGGCATATGTGAGGCAGCGTGGTGGAATCAGGCTCTCGTCAAAAGAATCAAAGTGAAGAAACTTGCATTTTTTGCAAGGATGTGGATTTTTTTCTTTTTTTTTTTTGGCTCAGCACCTTTCATGCCTATATTAAAGAACTCATTTCTGTGTGGATTTTTCTTTAAAACGTGGATTTAAGGAACAAAAAATATACATTTTCAGTTACCACGGACTCTTAAGCTAAGGAAATAACTAATCTTTGGTGGCCATTTTCTCATTAATTTTACCTCTGAAAACAGGTGACCCCCACGTCCTTCATTCGCAAATATCTCGACTCGTATTCAAAATAAATGGATATTTTTTCATTCAAGTAAAGACAAGTTTTAAGATGACACCAATAACTCTACATGCCCAAAAATTGACGAGAGCCTGATTCCACCACGCTGCCTCACATATACACAAGGAATAATGGCATCTGATTATTTCTTTTCAAACACCATCGTGTTATATTATTGTTTTCCTTTTTATTTTTATTTTTTTAGAAACAGTGACTGTCCCTTACGTTTCTTCGGTTTAAAACAATTTGTGAGGCATGATCGTGAAATCAGGCTTTCGTTAAAAAAGAGAAATCAAAGAAACCTACATTTTCCTGGGTGTTTGGTGATTTTTAAAGAAATGAATTGTCCAATTTAAAACATATTGATTAAATGCACAACAAAACTGTAAATTTACAGTTTTCAAGGACTCATTAACTGTGAAAGTCACCAAATTTTGGCGGACATTTGTTTGTATATCTTACAGTTTGTATATCTTACAGTTGAAACCAGGTGATCCCCTCATCTCCTTTAATTCAAAATATTCAAGAAAGATGGGTATTATTTTCAATAAAAGCTAGACAAATGAACAAGCTTTCAGACGATTCCAGTAACTCCATAATATGCCCAAAAACTGACGAGCGCCTGATTCGGCCGCGTCGAGACACATGTCAATACACCGGTGTCTGTGTATAAAGGTTAATGACAATAACAATGACAATGACAATCTTTATTAATATCATGGCAGTAGACGTTACAAAGGTTAGGTGCACTCCCGCGTACGCACAACAAGACAGGGCATTAGTACATACATGCTTCACGTGCTGGGACAACCCGCTCCGTAAAACATTCTCTCTTTCTCTCTCTCTCTCTCTCTCTTTCT
>NW_004797925.1:243369-248880 GCF_000002075.1 Aplysia californica | reverse complement strand
TATCTATCTATCTATCTTTCTATCTATCTATCTCTTTCTTTTCTCACTCTCTCTCTCATTCTGTTTCATTTGTAGCACTGTGTGTTCAGTAACCTCACTGCAGTTGGTACGAATGAATTTCTCTATGGTTGCTTTTAAGGACAAGCGGGCTAACCCAGATTTCGGGGGTTTTCGGAAATCTTGACCTACACCAAAAGTGGGCATTGCCCAACCTATAGGAGAATTTGGTTCCATTGGTGTGTATGTTTGTTTCGTTATAGAGAAAACATTCCTTGTTTTTGTTTTTTAAAAACTGAACAAGAGGCGAAAACTTTACCTTCGATTTTCCTAAAACAACATTTTTCGGAATAGCCTGTTTGTGTTTAAAAGCCACCGTATGTCTGTTCTTGCTTTTTGGGAAATGTATCGGCTATTCACCGACGATCGCAGAGCACTTGAATTTGATTCTCTTTGTGGGAAGGTTTTTCATAGGATATCTCCGTCTGTCTGCCGAAACGTTGTTTCCCTCTCAGCCTGGGTCTTGCCCGTGACAGGCGGGGTTGAAGAAGACCGTCTTTTTATTGGTCGCTTTTAAGCACAGTGTTGCTATCCCGAAAAATACTGTTTTGAGAAATTCAAAAGGTAATTTTCCCCCCTCGTTAAGTTTCTTTCAAAGACAAGGATAGTTATCTCTTTATCGAAACAAATATACACACTAATGAAAGCAAACTTCTCCTCTAGGTAGGGCAATGCCCACTTTTTAGTGTAGGGCATGATTTCTGAAAACCACCGAAATCTGGGTTATCCCGCTTGTCCTTAAAAGCGACCAAATAGTCTACCTTGTGTTGATATCGACGTAAAACATCAACGCTTATAATAATGATAACTCGGTAATCATTTTTTTTCTTAAGAAGATTGTAAGTTACATGTATATCTGGCCAGCTTGGTGTACATTATTTTTTTATTTTGGTTAAAAAGTGAGAAAAAGAATGCATTTGTGAGGCAGCGTGGTGGCATCAGGCTCTTGTCAAAATAATCAAAGTGAAGAAACTTGCATTTTTCCGCAGGTTTGTGAATTTTTATCAAATTTTGGTTTTTTGGCTCAATACCTTTCATGCCCATTAAAGAACTCATTTCTGGTTGGATTTTTTCTGAAAAGCTTTGATTAAAGGCATAAAAAATGTAAATCTTCAGTTACCACGGACTCCTTAAGTTAAGGAAATAGCTAATCTTTGGCAGCCATTTTCTCACTAACTTTACATCTGAAAACAGATAACCCCCACCTCCTTCTTTGGCAAATATCTCGACTTGTATTCAAGATAAATGGATATTTTTTGCACCCAAATAAAGACAAGTAAACAAGATTTAAGATGATACCAAAAACTCTACATGCCCAAACATTGACGAGAGCCTGATTCCACCACGCTGCCTCCCATTTGTGAGTCATGGTGTTGAAATCACGGGCTCGTAAAAATAATTAAACTGGAGAAACCGTCATTTTTTTCATCATCATCGTCATCATCATCATCCTCATCATTGCCTTTCTCACACTGCAGCAGAGTATAGGCTACGGACAAACACTTTCCACCTTTCTCTATCCTAGGCTAGCCTCTTGGTGTGATTTTATGTCTTCCCACTTTTTTGTGCATCAATTTCTGTGATTCTTCTCCAGATTCCATGCCGTCTTCCTCTTGATCTTGTATCCTGTGGATTCCAATACTTTCTTTGTTATGCAGCTGCCTGACTTCCCGAGAGTATATCCAATCCATCGCTACACCTTTCTTTCTACCCCATCTCTGACTGGGATCTGTCTTGCTTTCCTTAGCACTTCCTCGTTGGTGACCCTGTCTGTCCATCTGATCCTCAGTGGCCTTCTCGGACACTTGTTCAAGAAAACCTGAATCCTCTTTATGCAAGTCTGTGATGCGTACCATGTCTCACATCCATACAGCAGAACTGACTTCATATTTGAATTGAAACTCCTCAGCTTTGTTCAAAGTAAGATATCTCCGGTCTTCCAAATCCTATTCAAATATATGAAAGCAGGCGGTGCTTTTTCAATTACTGGACATTATTTCAGCACCTGTTCCTCCCTCTCTGCCAATTATACCCCCAAGGTAGGAGAAGGATTCAACGCCTCCTAGTGCATTTCCTTCTATTGTGACCTGCTTCTATCGTTGTACATCTGTCTTTTGAACCTTTGACTTTCCGGGATGGATCCTCAATCCAACAGACTGATAGGCTGTTCAATACTGAAGTCTTTGCTTGCATCTGTTCTTGGGTGTGCGACAGAAGTGCCAAGTTGTCCGCAAAATCCAGATCGTCCAACTGTGTCCATAGGGTCCACTGCATACCGTTTCTGTGTCCTCTGGTGGTTTCCTTCATCAGCCAATCGACTGCCAATATGAAGAGGTAAGATGGTAGTAAAAATCCCTGTCTCACACCAGTCTTGATGTCAAAGTTGTCAGTGAGCTGGCCATCATGTACAACCCTGCAACCTGTCCCTTCGTACATGCTCTTGATAAGGTTAACCAACTTTGTGGGATTCCGTCATGTCTCATTATCTTCCATAGTGTTGCTCGGTCTCTGTCAAAGGCCTTCTCATAGTCAAGGAAGTTGACGATCAGCTTGGATTTCCACTCCGGAGACTGTTCCAAAATTATCCTCAACGTGGCAATATTTTTGGAAGCTTCACGGGGCTGTCCTTCTTTCCAATCCTTTGGGAACTTGCTCTCATTCCTGATCCTGATAAACAGTGGAAGGGGGAGGTTTACCGTCACAGTGGCATCTGCTTTTAGGGCCTCAAGTGGAATCTGATCAGGACCGGCCGTTTTACCTTTGTTCAGCTTCTTAATGGCATCCAGAATCTCTTGGTTTGAAGGAGCATCACAGCAGATTGGTAACTCATTGCTTGTTTTGGCGGGTTAGTCAGTGGTGATCAGTTCAGAAGACCGTTAAAATGCTCTAACCATCATTTTGACTGAGCTTCCTTTCCAAAAGTTAAAAGGTTTTCCACTCAGAACATTGCTAGATAGCATGAAAGGAGGTGAAAGGAGACAATTTTAGAGAAGAAAATTGTTCGGTCGATACCCGGATTCGGATCTGGGACCTTGGAATGAGAGGCCAACACCTTAACCTCTAGTCCCCTTATGTCTATTTGAAACGTTGTAGATTTTACTGAATATTTTTTTAATGATCAAAGTCACAAAAAGGGCAAACTACCTCTAGTAACAATGCCCCCTCCCCCTCCCCCGCCACTCCCACTTAATAAAATTGCAAATAATATATCTACAATTCAAGATGGATTAAGTATGTTTTTTGGTTGGGGGGGGGGGGGGGAGAATATCAAAAGCAAGACAAATGAACACAATGTAAGATTATACCAATAGCTTCATATACTCGAAAATCGACGAACGCCTGATTCAACCGTGTCGTGACTTTTTATTCATTCTAACGTTATTAAAGTGACATTTGCAATTAATTCATATCCATTGGAGGTAGACAGTAAGAAAAATATCTGGAGAGTTTTTTTGGTTAATTATTTGGCGCGTGTGCATTTTGTGTGATTCTGGAAAAAAAAGATGAGAAAATGAATTGATATCTTGTTCCGTTTTTTGCACTGCTGTCTCAATGCTGGGAGTATCTACATGAAATGACTCAGATATGCCCGTGCCGTTCTCTTCATTCGACTGTAATAATAATATGATAATTATGTGGCTTCATAGTGCTTTTAGTTCTAGTACTTTCTTTCTTCAGTTCTTAACCCATTGTTTACAATGTTGTCATGGTTACCAGCATTGTATTTGTGTGTGATATCCTCATTGTTTCAGTATTCAGTTCATTGATTGTCCATAGTAAATACACAAGTTTAAAAACCAACCATCTGTGTGCAGTTGTTGTTTTTTTTCTGAAAGAGCTTTTTTTCAAGTGCGTTTGCGTTACTTGATGTTACATTGAAATCTTTGAATCATTTTCCGATTTGTGCTTGTTCACTCTTGATTCATGGTATGAGTAATACAAATGAATTTGAAATAATTTATAATAAGTTATCTCCCCATCCAAACTCAAGCTGTTTCAGCGCTACATAGGAGTATTAGCAGGTCCTTTTTTTTAGTTTTAGTATGGGGTTTTACGGCGCTCGCAAGTGCATAAGGTCATATTAGCGCGCGAAACACAAGTTAGTTTAATTTGTTCACAACAGTTTACTGTACGGCTGGCTCGGGTCAGTAGTTAGATCTTAAAATGTTAGCTGGTGCGTGTTCTACATATTATTATTTGTCTCCCCGGGACACAGTTTCGTTTGGGTTAAAAGGGTATTAGAACCACCACCCCCCCCCCAAAAAAAAAAAAGGAAAAAAAAAAATTCTTTTTTTTTTTTTTTTTTTTAACAATTATCTCAGGTACAGGAGTTAAAGACAAAGAGGGGCGACAGGAAAAAAGGGAAAGAAAAATAGGTTAATAGGAAGCACAAAAGTAATTATGAATATGTTAATATGCACTTCGCTTCCTCAAAATTACGAAGTTCTATCTGACATTTTTGGCCGTTTTGAGTTACTAAAACCATGAGGTCAGAAACTGATTTTTTTAAATAATGTTCTTTCTGTTCTCTTTTTAAAAAATCGTCAGATTGTTCGGAGTGCTTATCCCGATATTCGAAAAATTGCATTAAAAAAATTTGACGTGATGTGAAACTGAAAATCTTTGGAGTCAAACTTCTGAAAACTCGGTCCAGAGCAAACAGAACTGGGTAATTCTGAAATGGAAGTGTCTACGTACTCCCCGATAGACATACCACCCGAGATGATCAGTAAGTAGGCCTAGCAGCCTTGCATTGTAACCAATGTAAACTACCGCTCGCTCAGCGAGCCAATCACAATCCAACTTTTTTGGGGTCTACCTAGACACCATGACTACGTAGACCCCAATCGGGGAGTACGTAGACACTTCCTTCTGAAATAGTGACGTACGTGCCTCCAAAGGCGGAGGGATTTTTTTTTTTTTTTTTTTGGGGGGGAAGGGGGAGGAGTTGTTTATTATTTGTTGTGGGTTTGTTTGTATTTTTGTCCGAGCCCACTTCTATCTAATGAGTTTTTGTGTTTAGTAGACAATACAGAATGTAACGAATACTGTTCCTATATCATTATAAGGTCCTACTACGAGAGAATCAGCAGAGAATTGAGGATTTAGAAAAAAAGAGAACAATGAAATTAGGATTGTTTGATAAGGCTGCTGCTGGTACTCTGTGCCCATTGGAGGATCAACAAAAGCCAACCGCCGACTGATGGCCCGATTCACGGTCTGAAAACAAACGCTTGTTTTTGAGGCTGCGAGTCGGGCGATCGGTTTGTGCCAAAATAGTCGCTTTGCACCCTCAATCTGGCTAGCCCCGCCAACCAAACTGAATCGGACCGACCTGAGCCGAACTGAATCGAATCGAATTGAATCGGACGAACTTAACCGATCCGAACAGAACCGATAGTGCCAATGGGCACCCCGTATGAAGTTGTTAACACTGACGTCTCCTTTGCTGTT
>NW_004797925.1:238369-240869 GCF_000002075.1 Aplysia californica | reverse complement strand
TCTAGATGTTCTTTTGGCGACGTCGTTTGACCTCAGCAGCCTATCTCAGTCGGGCTTCACCTCTGATGAGACCAGCTCGCAGCGCCTGTCTCCATTTGTTTTATGTTTTAGTAGAGGTTTTACGGCGCTCGCAACTGCATAAGGTCATATGAGCGCCAAGGGGTGGATGTCATTAGACAAGTCCTTACAGGGAATCAGACTTACTCTGCTCACCTCTCTAGCTTCAACAGCACAAATTCTGCTTCGACTATCAAGGCACCCACGGTAATAGTGGGTCACAAGAGTGTGACAAACATACAAAAAAAGTAGAGGAAAAGGATGATAGTACGGATTAGGATGGAAAAAGCAGCAGTTCCCTGTTATAGATCAAGCACAGTTACAAGCGTGACATTGATGAATCAGCCCATTTACAATTCTACCGGGAATGAACGAGAAATGCCCCCCCCCCTTTTTTGGGAATGACCTAAAGACACTTCAGTCAGTGGCACCGCCCGAGTGGGGGGGGGGGGGGTGCTGTCTCCATATGTCGCGATCGCAAGCCAGTGTCTCCCACCTCCCAGTGTCCATATCGAGCGATTTCATATCTCGCTTGCACACATCTTTGAAGCGAAGTCTTGCTAGAAACAGAAATAGAGCTGTTAAAAACCATGCTGCCCTGCCATTATCCTATCGTCTTACCTTAGATAGAGTTCAGCGCGAAACAGGCAATGACCAGCGTGTCAAAAAGTTGCGCGTTGTATTAAGCAATTCCGAAAATATCTCACAGGGAAAATCCTGAGAAAAATTGGGTGAAATCGATTGAAATACCAGAGCTATCAGGTCTGAGACTATTAGGCTGACTCTGTAACATTAAACAATACCTCGTTCAAAGACATACATTTTCAGAGATAGCAAACAATAACAATATTTTAATTATGTTTATGGCTTTCAGCTAAGCCGCTGACTTTATATTGATTTTGATTTTCAGGACCGACAAGGTTTTTTTGCTGTTGCTGTATTTGTGTTTTGTTTTTGGTTTTTTAAATTTATATCAACAGATTACTCACCACAAGCCGCCAAATGAATGTACATTTTATTAGCAACTATAGTGCGGTCAAAAATTCGTGGTGCAACTTATCCTCAAATATCTCTTTAACGGGTGAATCAGTGTCATCCATACTTTGCTTAGCAGTTTGTATCAATTTTTCTTGACTAAATCATATTTTTCTAGAACAATTGGGGCTAGATTAAAAAACTGTTATTCATAAATGTTTATAAAATGCTTGAAAGCTCTGTCGCACGTAAAATGGGATTGTTCACAGCACTTCCCGCTTCTCACACACATTTTGATTACGCATATGGCCTACGTCACAGCTCCTCAAAGACAATTTTTACTTGCAAAACCTGTTACAAGAAATTATTGTTAAAGTGAACACATTTTTGCACTAACAGCTCTCAATACATGCGTTCAATAAGCATAATGTCCCGATTAGAAAAACCGGAAGGACTTGCTATTAAATGCCATATTGCCCCTTCTGTAAATATTTATAAACCTGTTGAAACCACCCACTTGGATTTTTTAATTAGTATTTATTAAAGAATTTTCAAGAATACAGCCTGCAGGTGTTTACAAAAATGTTGATCTGTTAAGACTAATTGATACAAGTTGCTGTGCGAAAATTGGAGAACCTATGTTCGATAGTTGAGGAGATATTTGAAAATAAGTCACACCACGAATTTTTTACCTCACTATAGCTGGGTTTTCCGTCCGATGGACGGACTCAATAGAATCGATCGTCAAGTCATTGTGGATGCAGTGCGCACTGCTTGTACACGGAAGCCTCACTTGTTTACAATGGTGTCATAGAAGACGGACTTTCTCAAGATTAGATCTAAACGAAACTAATGAAAAACGGATAATTAAACTACATTGACTTAGACTCCTTAATATGACGACGCACACTTTAAATGATTCTGAATCACCGCTAATTTGTTCGAATTCGAAAGTTAAGCGGTTCGGAAGTTATAGACGATCACAATGGCCGACTTTCACAAATTATGTAATATAGATTTGTTTATTTCCGGCGGAAGAGCAATTTTTATATCATGGAAAACGAAATATGTCTTGAACTCTGCATTGAAATGACGAACCGGAAAATCGTAAAGAGACAATAGTGTTTTCTACTTTTCTATTTTTTTTTAGCCAAATGCAAGAATTTACTGAGTGGATAGAAACTTGGCTTGGTCTTTGAACTATCTTTAGTATTTTTTTCATGGTTGTACGTTCCGTAGTTTTTTCATCTATAGAAAACAGCCATCCACATGCCCGCAATTATATTCTATGGATTACAGTGTCTACTCGTTGACCGATCATAACGAGAGAACGTGTAACATTTGGACACCTTTACCACCAGGATTATTTGTGAGGCAACGTGGTGGATTCAGAATCTCGTCGAAATAATCAAAATGAAGAAACTGGTTTGTGAATTTTTATCAAAATATTTCTTTTTTGGCTCAACAC
>NW_004797925.1:235857-237783 GCF_000002075.1 Aplysia californica | reverse complement strand
TGTGACGCATTGTGGTGAAATCAGGCTCTCGTCAAAAGAATAAAATCTTTAAAAATGGCACATTTCTGCCATGTAGACAATTTTTGACAATTTTGTTTTTTGTTTGTTTTTGGCTCCACATCTTGTATGTCTTTTTAAAACACATTTCTGTGTGAAGTTTGGTGAAGTTCACCAAAACACGTTGATTAGCGGCACAAAGATTGTAAATTTTCATTTTTCAGAGAACTCTCAGGCTTTCACTTAACTTTGACAGCCATTTTCTCACAAATGTTTCGAATTCTATAGAAGGTACATGGGGTTTTTATCACGGAAACCGAAACAATAGGCACGCTTTAAGATGATGCATATGATCCATATGCCCAATAATTGACAAGCGCCTGATTCCACCGCGTTGTGACACATATAATATGTGCTTATAGACAAAGTAAACATGAGAAATCACATTAAATAGATGTATTTATGATAAACGTAAAAATGTGTAATAGTTATCAAAAAGATGTGTTTGTGAACATGATAAACATAATATAGAAATACATCAAAATAGATGTTTTAAAATTATGAACGTATTAAAAACGTATACGTAAAACTGGTGTTTTTGGGGAACGAAATAAACATGTGGTAATACAATATATCTAATACATTATGTGCGTGTGATCAATACATTAAATAGATGGCTTTATGATCAAGATGTTCGCCTCTCGTTCAATAGGTCCCGGGTTCGAATCTGGATAGCAACGAAAATTGTTCTTCTCTAACAATGTCTCCTTTCACCTCTTTTCCTGTCTGCTGTTCTGTCGTCTGCTTTCGTCTCCTCTTTCTGCCCCCACCCCCTCACCTCCTTTGCCTCCTCCTCTGGGCTCCTGACACTTTCTGCAGCCTTTTAACTGCAAATCCCTGGCTCCTTCTTAACTGCTGTCTTTAAGTCACACCCTTGATCTTATGGTAGAAAAGATCTACACCTAGCCTTCTCGGACAATGACGAAAAGTCTCGGAGGTCCCGTTTGCCAGTTGCGCTCGTTAAAGATCCCTTGATGGTCCAAAATCGATAAGAGTAGGCTTCGGCCTATATTTAAAATGTCCTACCAACTGAAAAAGGTTAATATGTCCCGCGTGCTCGTGTGACCTTATACAGTTGCAAGCGTCGTAAAACACTTATTTCAAAAGAGGAAGAAAAAAACATGCAGAAATACATCAAATAGATGGCTTCATAGTCAAGGAAAGAAAGCAGGGAGACATCAAACAGATGGCTTTATGCGGAAAGAGGCATTGGAGATTATTATAACAACAGGCAAGTTTGATGGAAATACAGGCAGAGGCAGACAGAGGGAAAAGATACAGGACAAGATAACAACATGGCTGGGAACAGCAAGAACAACAGACACCATCGCTGCAACGCAAGACAGAGTGAAGTATAGGTCCATGATCGCCCACGCCAGTCACTAGGGCACCGGATGATAATGATGTAAAAAAAAAACATGGAGTAATACATTAAATAGATGGCGTTATGGTCAAAGAAAATATGCAGTAATACATTAAATAGATGGCGATATGGTCAAAGAAAATATGCAGTACTACATTAAATAAAGGTGTTTGGGAACAAGCATTCCCTAGAAAATTCACATCGTCTTCCAGGTTCCTCTGCATGGCTGTTCCTTGCACTCGATCAAAAATGAGTCACGACCTAGCTCAACTTTGACCTTTGTTTGACACTTCACCACTCACCCTTCACAGCAATAAACTGATCACCACTCCGAGATGGGAATGTTGATTGAAAACGATCCATTACAGCTATATTATTATTGTATACCTTCACTGGAAAGGTCGTTTAGTTCAAACTCCCTAATACTCTCTCCCTTTCTCTATCCTTGTCTGTGTCTCCGTCTCTGTCTCCGTCTCTCTCCCTCTCTCTCTCTCTCTCTCTCTCTC
>NW_004797925.1:232365-235083 GCF_000002075.1 Aplysia californica | reverse complement strand
ATCCGTACGTCGTGTTTTGCTACTATCGTATCCATACGACGTGGGGAAGGAACTCTGTGCCACCACTTAACCATATCATTACGTCGTGTTTTACTATCGTATCCATAAGACGTTGGCAACTCTGTGCCACCACTTAACCCTATCCGTACGTCGTGTTTTACTACTATCGTATCCATACGATGTGGAGAACTCTGTGCCACCATTTAACCCTATCTGTACGGAGTGTTTTACTATCGTATCCATACAAAGTGGGGAACTCTTTACCCCCACTTTCCAAAGAGGGAATTTACTCGTTAATCCGATAGGTACGCTCTGCATAGCAGTCCGTCAAAATGATTTTTAGAGAACTACTGAAAGTTTCAAAGAGATCTTCGTACTAGAAGTGTTCTAAAATGTGAAGAATACAACATCGGGGTACAAAATGACCCCAGGGCGTACGGATAGGTTTAAAAGACAGTTTGTTATCCAAAATGAAGAAGTCTTGCCTGAAGCAAATTGCAGACGACAGCTTCTGACGAATATACGGAAGCAACAGGCAAGTTTTATAGGATAGACAATGCAGAAAGAAACATTTGAGAATATTGTAACAACAGGCCAGTTTGATAGAAAGAGAGGCAGAGGCAGACAGAGGGAAAAGCTACTGGAAAGGTTGACAACATGGCTGGGAGCAGCAAGAACAACAGACACCATTGCTGCAACGCTAGAGAGAGTAAAGTGGAGGTCCATGATCGCCCACGCCAGTAGCCCAGGCACCGGATGATGATGATGATGTTATCCAGTTTCGTCAAATGTTCGGGAACATTTTTTTAAAGCACAAAAAATACTCATCCCTGTCTGCCTCTCAACATCCAGTCGCTTTGAATGTCTCCAAAGGAATTTTCTTCTCTTTTTTAAGAGGCACCGTAGTGAAATGAGGGGCTAGTCAAAATAATGAAATCGAAGAAAGAAAGGATCCAGTCGTTTTGGCAATTTTTATCGAAACTTTTTATTTTGGCTAAACACCTTTTATGCTCATATGAAAACACATTTCCCTGTGAATTTTACCGAAGAACCTTGTTTAAAGGCACAGAATGTGTACTTTTCAGTTTCAAGGACACTTATTAAGCTATTGAAGTTACCAAACTTTGGCGGCCATTTTCTCATTAATTTAACCTCTGAAACAAGGCTACCCCACCTTTTCAAACGGAAATATCTGTTTAAGCTAGATAGATTTTCTTTTCTTTGAAAGCAAGGCAAATGATAAGCTTTCAGATGATACCAATAACTTCACAAGTTGGGAACGGTCGTTCGTACAGGTCATTGTCTTGCCAGATGAGCGATAGGGCAAGTTTGACTATTTTCTTAGATTGTGCCAACTACATACTTATACAGCGCCTCTCTGGAAGGCTTAAAACGGGTGATTCATCCTGAGCCAAACGCTTCTCTCCAGCTAAGAAAAATCAATTTTTGGTATTATAATTTAATTTTGTTTGTGGTGGTGTTTCAGCGATCTCATTATCTAACTGTGGCATTGTCTGAAATCATAGGTTACATATAAAGACGAAAATAGGAAAACATGTCGGAAAGAAAACAATGGCAAACTATACCACCTGAAAGCAATCTCGAGCAAGGCGTGTTGATAATATTATAGTTTCCGGCCACCCCCTCACCACCCCCCTCCCCTACGTTATAAAAAATAAGGCAATAATAAAACTACATGTCTATCGATCTCTCCATGTATGTATCTATCTATCTATCTATTTATCTATCTATCTATCTATCTATCGTTCTATCTATCTATCTATCTATCTATCTATCTATCTATCTATCTATCTATCTATCTATCTATCTATCTATCTATCGGTTTATCTGTCTTTCTATCTATGTGTCTGTCTGTCTAACATCTTGTATTACGTAGTGTTTGTAGACTGACAAAGCTCTCTCTGGAAAGCGCAAAGTCGTTTGTTTTAAAGCCACAGAACAACCCAGGCGATAAAAAATACATTCCTTCTTAATTTTATAAAAAAATCTCAACGAAAATAAGAAAAAGATTTCCAACAAATAAACCAATCATATTCAACCGCGAATTTTACCGGTCTTCCAGAAGCTTCTGGAACTTTCTCTTCTTATGAAGAAAGACAACTCGGTAACAGGCTAGTCGCCATCCCGACCCTGTAATTTGGAGTTTTGACAGATAGTAACCATTGAGCGAGGCCGGAATTCGCAGACAAAATGATAAATGGCCTCGCGCATCCTACGATGGCTCGCGGCTGGCCAGGAGACCACAGAGTGGCAGCCCTTAGATTAGGAAATACCAGACAGCCGTGTGTGTATGGGACACAGTTGACAGATCAGGGGAGGGAAGCCCTTTGTGTAGGGGAGATAACCGTGGTAGGGAGAAAAGACACCTGTGACAGATTTCGTAACAGAAAAAATGAAAAGAAAAAGATGGGAAGAGAAAGAAAACGAAAGAAAAAGTATGAAAGAAAAAGAAAGAAAGAGAAAGAAAGAAAGAAAAGAAATATGGGGTGGGTTGGATGGTTTGTTGGGGGGGGAGGGGGGTGTTTGAGAGGGGATGGATGGGTGAGGTGGGATGGGGTGGGGATAATCAATCAAAGAAAGTGAGAATGTTCTAGAAAAAATACTTGGTGATCTGAGCGAGACTTCAGGTTACTACTGTTCTTTCCTACGTGACCTCTCGTTTTTCTTTTCTTTGTTGTTTTTTTGTGTGTGTGTGTT
>NW_004797925.1:228321-229944 GCF_000002075.1 Aplysia californica | reverse complement strand
TGGATAGATGAAGTCAGGGGAAGAAAATCCCTTCTAGTCAATTAGAGCTGCTCTTGCCCGCTGGCGCCGATCTCTTCTGTCTAACAGGGGGCATAATTCTACAACTTCCTGGTTGACGACTTCCGGGCATCAGGAAAATGGGTAGTCGGTGGTGACCTCCCTCTCCTTCAAGTGTCTGTGCTCACGTGAGACTTCCGGTTCTCGCTTCTATTGTGCGCATGGCCCCGCACTGAAAGACGGTACTGATTTGGATGTCGTTGTGATTGTGGTGTCATAGGTTTTATTCCTGTTATAGAGAGATCATCGTTAGCTCGCTACGTCCTATTGTTATATGTAAGGCAGCGTGGTGGAATCAGGCTCTCGTCAAATAATCAAAGTGAAGAAACTTGCATTTTTCCACAGGTTTTAGAATTATTATCAAAATTTTTATTTTTTGGCTCAATATCTTCAAATGTCCATTAAAGAACTCATTTCTGTGTTTATGTTTTTTTCTGAAAACCGTTGATTAAAAGCACAAAAATGTAAATTTTCAGTTACCAGGGACTCTTAAGATAAGGAAATAACTAATCTTTGGCGGCCATTTCTCACTAATTTTACCTCTGAAAACAGGTGACCCCCCACCTCCTTCTTTCGCAAATATCTCGACTTGCCCCTCTTCATGAGGGTCCATTTCAGTGTGGGCAGGCCGATTGTCTCCATCACCAGCTTGTTGGTGTACTGTCTGATGGGGTCACGCAGGCTGCTCCTCCTACCTTCACAATGCTCTACTCTTTTCGCAATCACCACCTCCTTCGTGAAGGCTGAGGAGTCCTCTTACTTATGGTAAGGGAAGTCTCATGTAATGACCCTTCATTGAAAAACATAATTATCGGAAAGTTATTTTAAAGAACAGTTTTTTAAGAGAGCTCAAAAGTACGCGGACAAAGCAAAGTGTACAATTGTGTTGAAAATACTAGAAAATTATCGGTGTCATTTAAAGTCTCCAAGTTGCCTTTTCTGCAATGTCCCTTCTGACACCTGCTACATTATGACCCTTTACCCCTGTGTAAGCGTATGTACTTGCGTGTTTTCTCAATTTTCAGTTCAACTGCATTGATTTCTAGTTAAAAAGACACCACGTTAAACAATTCTCTTAGGATTTTACACGAATTAAAACGTTATTCAAAGGCTCAAAATGTGTAAATGTACAGTTTCTAAGGACTTCATACTTTGAAGGTAACCAACCTGTTTGCTAATTCTCTCGCTAATCTTACTTTTAACACCAGGCGCAAACATCTTAATTTCAGTTCAAAATGTTTTATTCAACAAAACCAAGACAAATTCACAAGTTTTCTGACAAATTCCTTATTCTCCAATGGTTAAGAATGCTAGATTTTATCGCGTCGTGACACATTTGGGAACGTCTCACCAATGGAAAGGTTAACACTTTTTTTTTAAATGAGACCTACTGCGAAAATTATTTTTCCGCAGCGTCATTGACCTCAGTTTTCTTCTCGTCTGACGTCATGCATCTGACCAATTTTCCCGGCCATGTTCATGTTTAAGGTTACACTTATTCAAATCACAAAATCTGTACATTTTTTAACAACGGTCATCACGCGTCCTAGTGACATTTGGGGGGGG
>NW_004797925.1:224097-226786 GCF_000002075.1 Aplysia californica | reverse complement strand
AAGAGAGAGAGAGCGAGAGAGAGCGAGAGAGAGCGAGAGAGAGAGAGAGTCAGAGAGAGACACAGAGATTGACACAGAGAAAGAGAGAAAGAGAAAAAGAGAGAGCGAGAGAGAGAGAGAGAGAGAGAGAGAGAGAGAGAGAGAGAGAGAGAAAGAGAGAGCACTGTCCTTCTAAGAACCCGTAATAAGCTGAAGTTAATGACCTGCGTAACTTTAAGCTACGAATTACGAGAATGCTTCAGTGGCGGACGCGAGCAAGGGATGATTCATGACATGTCTTCTTAGATAGATAGCTTGAGTTTTCTGAGTCATACTGCAAGTGCGTGAAACAAGTTGGTTCACCGCACGTCCTGACTTTGGTCAATATTTCTATTAAAAAGTTAAAATGCTAAAAATTCGAGGTAAAAACAATTCTTGGTTTAAAATAAGTTTTAAATAACTTTTAGTTTTTAAATAACGCTCTCTGCGATTTATTGTAAAAGGCAATGGCCTTCACAAAATGGAGAATTCTGTTGGGATCAACGACAGAGAACAAATATTGCAATTTTTATGGCATTTAAAATACTTCCCATGGGTCTCTCCGAAGTCGAAAGGTGTCTAATGGTAAAATATGTGTCGCATCCGACACAGAACGGTGTCTGAGTCTGAGATGGGGATGGGCAATCACTCGCATCTGTCAACCTTTGTGTTTTTCAGCCTGGTGTTGGTTGTATGCTGCTGTTGTTGCTGCTGCTATTGCTATTGCTATTGTTGCTGCTACTATTGCTACTGCTGTAGTTGATACCGCTGCTATTGCTGCTGTTGTTGTTGCGTTGCTGCTATTGCTGCTTCAGTTGTTGCTGCCTCTGTGTTGTTGCTGATTTTGCTGCTGTTATTGCTATTGTTGTTGTTGTTGCTACTGCTGTTGTTGTTGTTGTTGTTGTTGTTGTTGTTGCTGTTGTTGTTTTTGCTGCTGCTGCTGCTGTTGTTGCAGTTGTTGTGGTTGGTTATGGTGATGATTTGTAGTGGTATTGGTGATTGTGGTGAATGTTATTATGGTGGAGGAAGTGTTGGTTAAGTGGAATTGTTTGTTTGTTTGTTGTTGTCTTTGTTGTTATTGGTGGTGCTGTTGCTTTTCCTGTTCTCCTTTTTTTAATTTGTAGTTTCTGTGTTTGTTCTAACTCATGTTTTGTCCTCGTTCTCTATCATGTCGTGGTGTCACGTTTATCTTGATTTATCACTCCGATTTGCTTTTGCTATATCACAAATGTCACAGACCTATTACTTTGTCAGCCAAATGTAGTACTTTCTGAGAAAGCTATTACCAATATTTGAGAAATTGTAGGATGGGCTTTATTTCTATGTCATCATACTCAACTGAGTAAAACGAAAGATGGAGACTTGTGGATCATATTATTTAGCCCTTGGATATAAGAACAGAAATCGCTGGCAGTATTTTGTTTTAGTTAACATCTTATGGCACTTGCAACACAAAATAGGTCATGTAAGTGCTGAAAATTAGAGGTTTTACTAGAGTGTAGAACACGTAAAAAGGAGGAAAGATAAGGACGATCAAATTAGATATTTGATAGAAAAGACAGAAAAAAAACCAGACCAGAGCATCCGTCAACCACCCAAGCCTACAGTCTGTTGTGTGAATTTTCATATGTACACTCTCTCGGATATGAATATATTTTTATCAAAATACTCTGATAAATTTTTTGTTTCTTCTTTTCTTCCATCTTAGAAACTATAAAGCTGTGTCGTGAATTATATGATTTAACTCAATTCGCTACTTTAAAATTACAAAGTTCTATCTGACATTTTCGCCCGTTTTGAGTAACTAAAACCATCAGGTCAGAAACCATTAAATGTTCTGTCTTCTCTATCAAAATCGTACGATTATTCGGAGTCTTTATCAAGATATAATTCAAAGAACTGCATTCGAAAAAGCTCGATTTTGTTGAGACTCGCAAACTTTTCAAAAGTCAAATTTCTCAGAGCAAAGTACTTCTGAACAGATAGAATTTATAATGGTGTGCTGACAAAATGAGTTACTTCTCGGATTTTAGCCTTTTGGAAATTGATACATCAACATTATGGGTGGAGTTTGTATAACTTGTAAGTCCGTAATAATAAAAGACATGGTACACTTGAACAAAATAGGATCATATGAAATTGTATAAATCTGACTCTAGTGTTGATTTTCGCCCGATATCTCCATTCTTGGAGTGCAAGAAGTAGCTCATTTTGTCAGAACGCCTCACTTAGTAATTCTAAGGTAGTGCAAGTTGGCTTTTTTTTGTTTTTTTCAACGTGGGTGGGAAACAGTTACGATTATTTAACTAAAGCTTTTCTTAGCAGTCACGGGTTGTCTGGGCTTACAGTGCTATAGTTACGTAATTCAAAGGAGGTGGGGGAATTCCTTGGAGCTTGACTCCCCATATCGATTCTAGACAGCTTCCTTGATTTGCAGCTAAAGATATAATTTCAGCCAGATTTAGAAGATGGCTGGCATTTTGTGTTTTGACAGTTTTCTTTTTGAGTGTGTGGGGGTTTTTTCTTTGTGTTTTTTGTTTTGTTTTGTTTTGTTTGTTTTTTTTTTTTGTTTTTTGTTAGGAATCTGACAACGTTGTTCTTAAAATAATCCATTACATCACTTTCGATGTGGAAGTGCACTCTGGTAAAATAACCATCTCAGTTATCCTGA
>NW_004797925.1:222059-223903 GCF_000002075.1 Aplysia californica | reverse complement strand
GTTGGTAGATTTTTGGTTTGTTGATTTTGGCCAATATGGAAATTCGGAAATAAAAAGCTATTACAGCATGAGTCGAAGACAAAATAATATGTGAGGCATCGTGGTTGAATCAGGCTCTCGTCAATTTTTTGGCATGTAGAGTTATTGGTATCATCTTAAAGCTTGTGCACTTGTCTTTATTTGGATGAAAAAATTATCCATTTATCTTGAATACAAGTCGAGATATTTGCTAAAGAGGGAGGTGGGGATCACATGTTTTCAGAGGTAAAATTAGTAAGAAAATGGTCGCCAAAGATTTGTTATTTACTTAGCTTAAGAGTCCAAGGTAACGGTACATTTACCTATTTTGTGCCTTTAATCAACGTTTTTCAGAAAAAAACCCACATAAATTAGTTTTTTAATATGCAGGACAAATGTTGAGCCAAAAAACACAAATTTTATAAAAATTCACAAACCTGCGAAAAAATGCAAGTTTCTTCACTTAGATTATTTTCACGAGAGCCTGATTCCACCACGCTGCCTCACATATTATGTCAACATTTAAATCCTAAATATTGAGAAAAAAAGCAAGAAAGATACGTAATTGGGTGCATTTGTTACAAGAAAGAAAAATGTTTTTTTCCTCTCTTCAGAAAAATTGTACGTCCTATGCTTAGAACATTTGAACAGATTACTGTTGTTATGTTATGACATATCTCAGTCTTTCTCCTGAGAGTCTGCATTATTTACACAATATTGATTCTGACAGATTCAAAGCAGCCGGCCCCCTAAATGATCTACATTGCCTCGACACGGAAAACATTTACAAAATAACATTTTTCCATCAATGATAAACATTGCTTTGTTTTTTAACTCAAGATTTCCATTTTTTATACAATAATAATATGATGTAAAGTATAAATGAAGACAAATTTTTCAGAGAAATAGTCACCTTTCTAAAAAGAAAAAAAAAAAGAATATAGTGATCAAAATGGTGTCATCTTCTAATATTAGTCTAAAGCAGTATCTGGTAAAATTGTTTTTTCTCACGGTCTAAACCATTATAGCGCGCTCATATGACCTTATGCAGTTGCGAGCGCCGTAAAACACTTACCAAAAAAAAAACCAAAAAACAAAACACCCCTTTATTTTCATATTATATCTGGGTGAAATATTACCTTCAGTGGCCAGTCAGGGGAATAGTTTAGAATTGATGTCGGGTCTCAAAAACCCAAAATTTCCCCAGCCCTGGCGGCTGCCCAAGTATGTTGGACAGGATTTTACAGTATTGAAGAAACGTAATATTGATTGATTGATTGATTGATTGATTGATTGATTGATTGATTGATTGATTGATTGATTGATTGTTTGATTGATTGATTGATTGGTTGATTGATTGATTGATTGATTGATTGATTGATTGATTGGTTGGTTGATTGATTGGTTGATTGATTGATTGAGTAGGTGTGTTAGGGCACTAGCGACTCAATTTTGGTCATGTAAGTCCCAACAAGTTTTATTGTAACAATTCTATCGTCATGTTATGTTTTAGTAAGAGTTTTACGGCGCTCGCAAACTGCATACGGTCATATCATTATCATGTTAAAACGACGGACAGACATTTATAATATTGATTGGGCTTCAAAAGTCACAGGTAGTACAATAGTATATGTGAGGCAGCGTGGTGGAATCAGGCTTTCGTCAAATAAATCAAAGTGAAGAAATTTGCATTTTCCAAGGGTTTGTGAATTTTTATCAAATTTTTGTTTTTTGGGTGAAAAACGTTGATTAAAGGCACAAAAAAATGTAAATTTTCAGTTACCTTGGACTATAAAGATAAGAAATAACTAATCTTTGGCGGCCAT